>NC_132997.1:1795320-1962128 GCF_048564905.1 Vicugna pacos
AAAAAATATTTTTAAAATGTTATCACTTTAATATTCAATTCGGTTTTTATGTAACTACTAAACAGCTTAGAATATATAAAAGCATTTATTTGTGCTGTTTGTTTACATATTTATTTACATTCAGACTCTTGCTAAAAGAGAATTTAAACATTTTTTTAAACACAGCTTAACAACCATAACAACAAAAATGCAAAACGGAGAGTGAAGAGAAAATGGACATTCAATACTTAAGTGAAACCAGGGGGAGATAAACTCGTAAAAATGGATTCCATGAAGTCAGGGCAAGTGTTAAAGGCCGACTAGAAATTCAGCTGTAAGATTCTTGGCAGCTAAAGCAAAAAGATGATGGGGCGGGTGGTAGAGCATGTGATTAGCGTGCACGGGGTCCTGGGTTCAAGCCCCAGGGCCTCCACTAACAGATAAATACATCTAATTACCTGCCCCCCAAAAGAGCCCCAAAGAAAAGATAAAGAGAAATTTCTTTCCCAAAAAACTCTGATATTAAATTTGGATTAAATACTTAAATAAAAGATAAAAAGAAAAATAAAAAAGATAAGTGACACTGTGAAGGAAAACCCCAGCTCGGCTAACAAGCTAAGTCACAAATCTAAGTGTGATAAGTGTCGGTTTACTGATCTAAGTTTTGCTGGGCTACCTGGTAAACCTGAAGTTTAGTGTCAGTTTACTGGGCTAATAAGCTAACATGTAAATCCAAGGACAACAATTGTCAGTAACGGGATCTGTTCCAAATTGATAAGCTTAAGTGTACTGATTCCTTGCTTTTTGTTGTTTGAGCCTTATCGGCTAATAACCCCATACTTGTAATTAACCCTATAAAACCTCATGTGCACGTCTTGGAGGTGCTCAGAGCTTTGGAAAAGAAGCCCCTCTGAGCGCGCCAGCGTAATAAATCTCAGTACTCCAACCCTCTGAGTTATTCTTGTTTCTTGGCTGGCCTGTTGTTTCCATAACAACACAAGCGATAATGCCCATGAGATAAATCTGCGGAGGCTGCTGTCAGGTCCCCATGTCTCACGTAGGAAAATCTGAAACATCTTTCTCACCACTCAGAGTCATCATAAGCCCACCCCACACCTCCCGCCGTTAAATGCAGGAGCACAGGTAGAGCCCGACCTTTGCTGTCTTTGTGTCATCACAGTGAGACAGGATGGAAGGGGAAGAGCACAGCCATTCAAGGAAGGCCACAGCAATTAACATCAAAATGTTAAAGGATTCAACCCCCAATAGGCCTTGAGGCTCAGGATGAAGAGATTTAACTTCTAGCAGATCTTGAGATTCAGTAAACATCCATTGTAATAGTAACGTGGTGAATAACATGCCCCAGGCAACATGGCAGTCCCAATGATAGCCACAAAAGGTCAAAGGGTGGGAAATTGCCAACTCCCTGGGAATCCCAGCCCCTTGCCCTAGGGCTGGCCCTTCTACTTATTAGCATATGAAACCACCAAGCCCAAGAAAACAAGCAACACAGCGCCACCTCGCGGTCACCACTCTCTCTCCCTCTTTGGGGAAGGCCCAAAATCTGTGGAGTGTGTACCTACTTCTAATATGAGCATCAAACCCCCACACATCTTGACGTTTCTCTTGCATTTCAATGTATCTCTCTGAATAAATCTACCTTTACTCAACACTGGCTTGCTCTTGAATTCTTTACTGCATGAAGTTAAGGAACAAAATCTGGTGGGGCACATCCCAGGGGCTCAACGAAAGCCTGGGACACACCCCGTCTCATGCCCAACGTTTTTTATTCTTGTATCAACAGGACTGGGCTGTGAAGGGAGGTCTGAGGCCACAGCTAAGGGACAGGATCAGCCTCCAGGGCTCCAGTTGGTGCGCAGTCTCTCCCCCAGCATGGGTCTTGGGGTCTGCCCAGTTCTCTGTGTTTCTCTGTTGTGCTGACTCCCCAGCCATACAGCATACTCCTAGGCCTGTCCCCACAAAACCCCTGTCTCCAAAATACAAGCACATCTTGTCACAATCCTCTTGTTCAACAAGGAAATGTACAGCCCACTTTTTTTCCTCCCCAATAAAGTACCCAACTGTCCTCGCTCCCATCACACCACTCTTTTCTTAGTGAGAACTCTGCACTCGCCACACCCCATCCTGAACACAGGTGCCTTGCTGGCTGTGACCGAGATGTTTCTTTCTCACACAGCCTGCGTCCTTTCACTTTCCCCTTGTTACTTTAAAAAAGCCTTTCCTGAGTCACTCACCCCTCTGATTCTGAACTAACAAAGTGCTGAGTTTGCAGTCACTATGTGCATAACTCCCAGGTTTTGGCTATGTTTCCTTCGCAAGATCTTCATTACGGAGCTGCATCAAGAAGTTTAAAGAGGCTATTCTTACATCTGAGTGGAGGAGCCTGCAAAAAATTTAAATGGCTTTGAAGAGAGAGTTAACCAGGGACAGAGATGTCGCGGGTCCTAGTCAAAAGTGTCATGAGGCAAAATGTTCTCCCAAGGCTCAGAGTGGCTTCTGAACACGGAGTCGGCAGGGAGGAGGTGACAGGCAGTGAGTAGGGTGAATGATACAGGTTACGCTCCCCCAGCTGGGGAAGAATAGGTTTTTTCCAGTTTTCCAAACAATTTCTTACCACCTTTTTCTATTATTGTCACATACCATTTCCAACGAATTAAGCATATCAATGTCAGTCATTTGGGCCACTTGGGAGAAGCTACACGATGCCATTCACAGGGCTGGGGCATGACAGCCACACCAGTCTAGATTGAAAGAACAGTTGGGGTATTTGCAAGGTAATCACGGGCATGCAGCAAACTCCCCAGCTTCAATGACCTCATCTCAAAGCTGGGGCAAATAAAACTACCAAGCAAAGTGCGTGATGATTATGGCCCACATCTGTTTACTAGGTAAGTGCCTGTGAAAGCTGCCGCTTAATGGGGAATGAGTACGATCAATGAGGCCCTGTCTACCTGGCCACAGGCGCCCTGCCTTCCTGCCTTGGTGCAGCAGCAGAACTTGTTTAGCTGAGATGAACACCCCCAGAGCAGCCCCGACGGGAAAGCTCCCAGCTCTGCACGGCGAGACGTGTTCCTTTCCTTCTCAGAGCTGATCACAATTTGCTGTCGTCTGTTTTTATGTTTATCACTTTTGTAACTGTCTCTCCTCGGAGTTTTTGCTCAAGCAGCACAGGGCCAGATGTGTCTTGCGGCCTGCCGGATACCCTGGGCAGGGAAACAGCCGACTCCGTATCTGGCTCTGGTGCTGAACAGAGAGGGGAGAAGGCCCAGGGGCCCATGCTGAACCGAGGCCACTGAACCCAAAATTATGGTCTGATTTTAGGCAAATTATACAGTCTTTTTACCATGAGATTCCTCATCTGTCCATGAAAATAACTGTCCATGGCACATAGAGTTACAAGGATTAAAGGAAATCACCAAATTCATAACCTAGCCAAGGGGCTACAAGTGCATCCTCAACAGACAAATGCTGCCTTTACGGCTCTGACACATGCTAAGCGGGGCGGCCCCACACAGTGAACGCTGCTAACTGTCAGTGAGTTAAGTGCTTCATGTGTGCTATAATACTCTTTAGATCTTACAACAATCCCAGGAAGAAACGAATATTTTCATGCCCATTTCACAGATTCACCAACAGGTTAAGAGAGTTTGCATTCTATTCCAAGGCCCTGTGGTGAAGAAATGGCGATTTAAACCGGAATTTGGGCCCAGGCCTTGGCTCCATCTCTCTCCCATCCACCTGACCACTTGCCTATGAATTCCACCTGTCCAATATACAAGTTTGCAGCCAGCCAGCTCTTAAATGCAATGTGTGCCACTGTTTGTCAATGTTGGTTAAATATCATAAACTGTTCTCAGAAACCACTACAGTAAAGAAAGCTGGACTTAAGGAATTCTGCATTGCGTTCTCCTGTAATGTGCAGAAACCCTTCCCTACACCTCCAAATCCAAGTGTATGCTTCCTCCATGTTTATGTTTGCACACGGCTTATTAAAGCAGAAGGTACCTGCAGTAATTCCATCTCGGTTGCTTTCCAAGGTTGCAGATTATCCATAATCAGTCTGTGAACGAAAATACTACAATGTGAATGAGAATACTGCAACCATGACAGTAAACAAAGAATACTGAAACCAAGTAATTAAAGGCTGCCACCACCCCCCAGCTAGGACAGGCCTGCAGCCCAGCTGCTACAGCAACTCACAATGGTGTCATCTGAGCAGACTCAGAATAAGAAAGGACAGGCTACTGGCCCGAGATAGCTAGGTGCTTGTCTAAAAAATGAATTCAGTGAGTCCAAATATTTGCTTCCTCTCATACATACAAAAGTACTAAATCCTTGAACTTGAGATACCTGGCTTTCTTTAGATAACAAGCAATCTTTTATTGTTCCAACAACCTGGTCTTTGTTGTAAAGCTCCTATATATCCTAGCTCTTCCTCAACCTCTTGGGAACAGTCCCTCATAGAGTTCTGTGTGACTGTCCGCTCAGCTCGAGTCCTCCCGCCAAATAAAACATAACTCTTAACTTTTAGACTGCACATGTATTTCAGTCAACAGTTTTGGACACCATGAAGCACCACAGCAGATTTCTCTCCACCTGAACTCTCCGAGTAACCGGAGCCATGGTACCAGCAGTGGCCCTTTGTGCCCATCCGCCTCCTCGGGGAGTCCAGATGAATTTGGGTGAGTCTCTCCTGGTTCTCGGATCTCACATATTGGTTGATGATCCTAAGTTTTATCTGGCGGTGTATCCAGGTACGTGGCCCTCCAGTTGAAAGAAACTGAGGTGAATTACCCACCCAGTGGAGACATACTGGGTGGGGCCTGGTTGAAAGGTAATAGGAAATACCCACCTTGAGGATATGTCCAAAGGGGGGCTGGTGGAAACATATGAGGAAAATATTCACCCAGTGGAGACATCCCGAGTGAGTCCAAGTTGAAAGACACTGGGTTCAGGACTGAGTGGTTAGGTAAGAGTCTGGTCTAATATTTTCCTCAATTTGGTTACCTCCATTGAATTTTTCAGGATAAAAGTAAAACTCTTATGAGGAAACTTTCAACTCCAAAATTCGGAACATCCTCCTGGCTGGTGACAGCTTTCTCAGGTGACAGAGAGTCTTCCAGGATTGGTAGAGACAAAGGCTTCATGCCACAGAGTTGTCCCTGTGGGAAATCTTACTAGCAAATTTATTTTGAGAACCCGACCTTACAATGGGGAATAGAACTTTCAAAAAAAAATAAAGAACAGAAACGAAAAGAAAAGAAAAAGAAATGACAGATTGCCAGTCTCCAACTATTACCCCAGCCAGGTTTATGTACATACAAAACTTACAACATTAATTGGGAATAAGGAAAAAAAAAACTTACTCTGAAAATAACTAACCAGGACTGATAAAAGCATTTTTTGGAATTCTGAACTTATAAAAACAAAATCCCCTTTAGGGGGAACTTGGATTTCTCTTCCTGTGTCCTTGAAATGTAAATGTTTTATCTTTCTCTGTGTGTTTTAAGTGTGTGTATGTATGTATATATATGTTTAGTTTATTTTTTAAAGGAAACCTTGGACTCCGCCATACAAAAGTTTCAAGTATTGTGTACATATGGTGGCCACGCAAATAAATTGGGATTCTAAGCAATTCTTTGATTGTACCAATTTTCAGATATTTTGTCATCTTAAACTTTGTTGCATCAGCTTGGACCACAAAGTCTTTTAGCTTTTGGAGAGTAAACCTTTGAATTTCATTTAGGCAACACCCCGACTCTCATGTGGAAGGGCCTCTTCATCTTATTGGTTTAAAATCACTATATATATATATATATATATTTGTATATAATTTGATGGCCATATGATGGATTTTTTAATTTGGAAAAACTTTTTAATTGGTGAAAGTTTAAAGAGATCTCATTATAAACAGCTGTATTATTGGTATCTATTAAAATCAAGTTTAAATGTAGAAAAATATATCTAATGGTTAACCTAAGAACTTAGTTAAAAAAATAAAACTGGTTTGAAAAGCTACATTTGTGTTTTTCCTTCCCGATAAATGTTTCTAGATATGCTAATAAAAATTTAGGATAATTAATGTTAATTATGTTGAATAACTGGAAAAATGATTGTAAAAATGTCGAAAAAAAATAAGTGGCTTATCCCAAAAGGATAAATATTTTTATATGGTTATTTTGAATCAAATAAATAAAATGAACATTTTTGGATTTACAAACAAGGTTTTGATACTACACAACGTAAAGTTAAAAAAAAAGGGCCAACGAGTTCACCTACTCCCCCCCAAGATTAAAGTTCAAACAAGTCCATTTTATTTACCACAGTTTAAAATATATGTATATATAGACTGAAATACTTGATCAATAATTGGGATAACAGACCAATTAATGAAATTAAAAACTGAGAAGTGCCTAAGCTCTTTGGCTGAAACTTGGGCATCCTAGAGACTTTTATAAAATTATATACAATGCACAAAAAAAAAAAAAAGGTTTCTTGCACTCCTTCTAGAAATAAGAATTATTGATTAAACTTAATAAATATAAAAATTAAAGGTATAAGATTTAATAAAATTGAGATAAAAGTTTGTGAAATTGGTATATTTAAATGGTCTTTATACAAAACTTTTGCTTATGTTGTGGGATACATATGTTTCAGAGGAAAAACGTTTCCCCTTCTTGGTATTATGAGGCTGGGCACATATCTGTCCCTCTGAAAATATTAATTGAACAAATTAAAATAAACCAATATAGTTACATAAGCCTTCCAATATAATGTAAAACTAAAAACTAATTTGAGTGGCTAATAAAAAAATACAGGTTTACCCTGGGTTTAACTTATAACACAAGGAAAAGGGACCTTACTAAATGCATTATGCAAGTTTTGGAAGACATAATTAAGTAAACCTTAAAGTTGTAAAACATGGAATTCTTTGTTTACAGCTCTTCTCACTGATACAAAAATGCCAATTAAGGAGGTAAAATTGGGTCTGGGTGACAGAGCAGTTATCTGGGGACCTGGAAGTCAGTGTCTTTGTCTTGCAGATCAGAAATATAAATACAACAAACAGTGACCTAGAACTGAGCCTAAATAGCTCAACGAAATAAAACTTAAGGCCAAGAAATTTTTGGCATATTAGAACTCAGAACTCTGACGGGTCCTTCAGACTTTGTGAAGAAATTTTAACTGTCTGTTTCATAAATAGTAAGCCTTAGTGATTTGAGCAAGCAAATTCAGCTTACTCCAACTATTATTATACCTATCTTATAAGTAAGTTTTAAAGTGAAGCTATGAGATCTCTAGCTTTTGTCTGATTATAAGCCTGTGTACACATTATAGAAGTGAGATATTTCTACTGCTAAAGAAAAAAAAATCAAAGTCAAAGAGCTCTGCTTAATTGACATAAAAATATAAGAGCTTAAACATTAAGAATTTTTATAATAAAAACTGAACAAATTGACTTTCAGCGTCATGTGAATTGGAAAATATTCAATATTAAGATAATATTTGATATTGTTTAGTTTAAGTATGTTCTAATTAATATAGACATCTTTAAAGTCATCAATATTATGTATAATACCTTTACTGTACCTAGGTTTAATGAAAGTCAAATAAGATCCTGTTATATCTGTTGCAGATTTGTTAAAAAAAATAAAAGTAATGTGCTGTGGTAACATTTTAAGTAAATTAAATGCAAATGAGATGAGAGCTTTGGGTAAATATTTAAAATATATTTTTAAAATGTATGCTTAAGATAATCTCTAAATGTTTGGTATCTTTAGATTCTAGTGTTGTGCTAAATTAAGTTAAATTACAAGATTTTATTAAATAGCTATGCCATTTTCAGATAAAATAACATTGAAATACGAATTACTTAACATTTAACTTCCTCTTACAGTGAAACTAAAGGTGTATAGAAATATTAATATATGATTGGTGCCACACGGAAATAGTCTCTATTAGTAAGGGAATGATCTCAGTATCTTAGGAAAGTAATATAAATATGTAAAGGAAGATATAAGAATGGAATTATATTTTGTTAATGAAAAATAGTGACTTTCTCCTGAACCTGGTTACTTCTGAATGGAAGAAAAATAAGGGACACACTAATATAACTATAGAAAGCTGTGGAAGGCTTGTGGAAAAGGAACCCCGAGGAAAGAGTTTTGTACATGGTCAGAATTGGCTAAGTTTAGAAACAAATTGGGCAACGTAAATGAATCTTAGAAGTAAGCTGGTACAAGATTAGAATTGTTTTTCTCTCTGTTAAGAGGAAAAAATTTTCTTAAAATGTTAATCCACCTTCAGTAACAGATTGTAAAACTTCTTATACCACTTAGCTGATCTGTTCTGCCTTTACATTTGACGTATTTTCTTGTTAATGAATTAGTACTACTTTACAGTGATCTATATGTTTATCTGACCAAGTGTTCTGAAATCTTTCAAAAAGCTCCCCAAATATAAAATTCTAATTAATTAAATAAAAATTAATTTAATTAATTAAAATTCTTTTAATCTCCAGTTAAGTTTGGGATGCTACAGAAGGCCCCTGAAATATCCCAAAGAGAGATTTTAAACTATAAATTTTCATTTGGCATTTTAAATAACATGGAATTGTCAAATGAATCATAAAACTTCTAAGGTTATATTGAATGAGACAATATTATTAATATAGATATTGTAGAAATTATATGGACTCCCTAAAATTCTGGTATATCTGAAATGTTACCAGTGATAATTATGGGTATAGTGAACATGTTTCTTTATTGATTATAGTGTAATGGTGTTTAACCATGCTTTTAAATCTTTTGTCATTTATAGACAGTTAATTGTTTTCTTCTGATGGTTTTGCAAAATGCTTTCTCTTCAAGGAGATTTACTGATTTCTAATAAATTTCACACTATAGCAGTGAACTAAACTGGGTAAGACATTTTAAAGTTCTAATGAAAACTCTCATTAAAAGAATTAGTTACATGGGACTGATTAACCTGTTGAATATGGTTATAATTTTTGATATTGTTTGAAATACTACTGGATTTTAACCTGTTTCCCAGACATAAAGAATCTCTTCTCCTTAAGCTAGTTACGGTTCACAGCAATTTGATAAATTATACCTATGTAATCACACTTGGAACAGTTATCTTTTCTCTCTATCTGATCCCTCAAGAGACTAAAACACTTAGGTCCCCAGTGGCTTTATCAAATTAGGGAGATCATCTCCTAACAGATATAGGAGTATAAAGGTATTTTAAGGATTTTAAAGAGAAAAGAATTTACCTAAATCTGTAAGGCAGAAACCCATGAAAAGCCTTGACGTGGCTTTCTTGGCCTTAGCAAACCTTAACATTCTACCCTGAGACTCCGTATTAAAACTTCCAACACAGCCAATTTAAAAAAGCCTATATGATCAAATAATCAGACTTAACTTGTAAAAACTTAATCTTGATTTGGCTATATTTGAGAAAACTGAGGGTAACTTAAGAGAGAAAAAAATTATATTTTAGTGGATATTAAATTCTAGTTTTGTTAATTGAGGTCCATATTTACTAAGACACTTCCCAGATCATTCCTTGCTGTTATGTCACATTACTGTACAGTTTAATTGAATTATGAAAAGGATACTCTAGGTTTGTTCTGAAGCTCAGTAATCTATCCTTGGGTAAAGTTCCAATGCCTCATGACCTGCAGCCAGGGGATTATACATACTGCAACAGGCATGACTTAAAGAACTGTCTCCAACCTGAATGGAAGGACCCTTTTTCAGGTACTCTTAACTAGACCATACAAACCAAAGCTGAAGGAAACGGAGTCTCGGATTCATTTCCTATCAGAAACATCCCCTGCAGTGCACTGGCCTATCGAGCGCTGCTCACCTTAAAACAATGCCCAAATGGAGAAAAAGCTACCAGACCAGGATGAGAAGAAGACGTCATCTGAGCTAGACAGCTGACCCAAGACACCGGACCAGGACTGTATACCAACTACTTTGATAATTTATCCAACCTTTGATTATGAACTACTCCACTTGTTAAGTTTATGATAAATTACCTATGTCTAGTACTTCTGTGTTACCTTAGTGGGTTTCCCTACTCCAAGGCTCTAACTAGATAGCCCTCAGAAACGTTATTCTAAAAAGAAATTATAGTTCTGTTTAGGCCACTGTTGATCTTACAAAGTGGGAGATTTCACCTGGCCAATTAATACCTGCTCTGACCCTGACCATAAATATGAACTTTCTCATAGGATCAAACTCAGAAACACAAGCAAAATTTTAACCCAAAAATACAACTTCTCGACTATTAAATTCTTACTCGTGACTTTATTAACATTACTAGCTGTATTATTTATATTCTGTCTATTTTACAAAATTGTTGTCTGTTACATTTCCCAATGTGTAACTAGGCCCACAAGATTGATGATGGCTAAACATCTTGAAGAAACAGATGAAATTTATAACCCTGAATAAAATAAATATAATAGTGTGATTCTAGGTATGGAAATGAGCAAAGAAGGGTTAACACTTTCTGGATCATAATAGACTAGTAAGACAGGTGATCCAGATAACTTTTAGTATCAACAGGGCCTGATAAAAAAACTAACACCTTGAGTGGCAACTCAGAAGATTCTTCACCTGAACTAGGAATGAGCCATCCTAGCACCGTGGGACAAAATTGGTCATGAAATGTCTCTCAAAATATTGGTCGAATTTAGGACCAAACGGGAGCACTGTGAATGAAAATACCACAATGTGCATGAAAATACTGCATCCATGACAGTAAACAAAGAATGCTGAATCCAAGTCATCAGCGGCTGCTGCCAACCCCCAGTGAGTACATGCCTGCAGCCCGGCCTGTCAGCCACTCACAGTGGTGCCATCTGAGCAGACTCAGAGTAAGAAAGGACAGGATACTGGCCCTAGATAGCCAGGTGCTTGCCAAAAGAATGAATTCAATGACCCAGATGTTTGCTTCTCACCATACATAGAAAAGCAGTAAATACTTGAACTTGAGATATCTGGTTTTCTTTAGATAACAAGCAATATTTTATTATTCCAATTACCTGGTCCTTGTTGTATGCTTCTATATATCCTAGCTCCTCCCCTACCTCTTGGGAGCAGTCCCTCAGAGTGATCTGAGAGGCTGTCATCCCGGCTCGAGTCCTCCAGCCAAATAAAAAAAGCCCTTAACATTTAGGCTGAACGTTTATTTCAATGACGTTCCAGAATAGACACAACTCATCAATTCTGTAATGGAACACACTGAATCAGGAACCAAAAGCGTGTTTTAGTCCGGAAAATCTCCAGGTTCCTATTTCTTCCTGTCATTATACAATCCCTCCAGAACTCATTAATTTGCTGTCTGCTCCTCTGGCAACCAAACTCATAGAAGACTCAACTCAGCAGAGCGCCCTGCTGGGGAGAACACCCCACAGAAGCACTGCAGGCTGCCTGCCCTCCTGCACGCTCTGCTCACCCTTGGTGTCCACCGTGGAGACCAGGCCAACAGAGCTGTTCCTAACAGCTACAAAGTCAGACACGTTAAATAAATCATTTTATTTTATATGATATTTTACGTATATACACATCTCTGAAAACAGCTTTGCAGAAGCTCAAATCTTCAACATCAATCCCCAAAGGCAAATCCGGTCCCCAAGGGGAAACAAGACTTAAGACGACGCTAAGGCCTCCAAAGTCCTCTCAAGGACCGTCAACCAAACTGCCTGCAGGTCTGCAGCTGCAGGCGGTTACATGTCTGCTTTTAAAGCAACCCCTTCCTGCCCTCGGGTATTACAATGTCCCTCTAAGCCCTCCCGTCTCAGGGTAAAAGCAGCCGTTGCAGAACCTTGCAGGGAAGCACTGACAGGACTGGACAAAGAGGATCAGAGCTAAGCTAATACTTCTGATGACACGACCTTGTCACTGTGTCACTTTACAGATGAATATATATAGAGAGAGATGTGGGGTGATATTGCTCAAAGTCACACAGCTAATAAGTGGCAAAGTCTATAACTCTGTTCTTCCCTTTGGCATGACACCCCAGCTGGGACGCCCACAGGGTTCTCTCATGCCTGCCTGAACAGTCCTCTCCTGTCACTCATAACCCACCACAGGGTCTGACCCTAGCCTGCCTTTTCAGCATCTATTCCCTCCAGTCTCTCAGGAACAAGGCCGTTTGGGCCATTGTATGACTTCCGGCTCCCGGAAACCTCATTGCTCAGGCTGGTCTTGCCTGTGCATCCGGCCCGCTGCTCAGAGGCTCTTCCTCCCCTGCAGGTGTAGGTTTCCAATCTCCGCAGGGACACCCCCTCAGGGGAGCCCTCTTCTCGCTCTCAGCACGACAGGTGTCCCAGGCCACATCCCGAGCTGCCCCATTAGGACAGTGTGCGCCCAGATCTGTTAATCAGACCAGCAGCATCAGAGCCAGGGATTATGCCCGGGCCACCCTGCAAAACTACTGCCCGCCTCACAGCCCCCAGCCAGCAGGTCACCTGGAAGTCACAGCAAGTGCCCCACCCAATCCAGAAGCCTCTTCATTTGCCAGCATCGCTGATGACTGGTTTCCAAACTTTGGTCAGTTTTGCACAAAACAGCACCTTCAACTGTGAAGCAGAGGGTTTCGCTTCTGCTCCCCATCCTTACTGGTTATGTCAAGGAAAACAAAGAGGCCTTTTCTCAACACTTTTATAAAGACACCCTCCCACCCACAATACTCATATGCTCAAGAGCTTTGGATCCACGTGATTTTTTTTCTCTTATGATAAGCGGCTCAAAACACTGCAGGATTCCTTCTATTTAGATGGTATTTGTACTCAGTTTATCAGCTTTAATCTGTTTTTGTCTCTCTTTTCAATATCCCTAGCAGTTGCCACCTCTTAATCCCTTCAGCAGCCTCCCTCCCAACATCTACTCTAGGAAATCAGCTGTGATGAAGGGCCCTGGGGCAGTCACAGACGATGCAACTAAGGCAAAGAGAGGGTCCATAATTTGCCCGAGAAGATCAGCTTCAACCCCCAACAATGTGTGTCACGTCCCTGTGTTTAACTCTTATGCTAAGCAAGATAACTTTTCGTAGATTATGGTTATAAACAGATGAGGTATAAAAATACATACAAGGACACATATCTACTCTAAGATGCTCACTAACTCCACTATTTTGTTTCTACTTATTTCTATTAAAAAATATTAAGAGCCTCTGCAGTCAGTATAGCAAAATGTTACTGGGCTTTAAATCCAGAATATAGAGGTGTTAATTGTGTCCTTACTCATACTTATTTGTATGTTCACAAGACAGAATTATTTGAAAGTCCCTCTCACCTCCCCCTATTCACTACTGGCTCTCACCTGAGCTCCCAGACCACACATCTAACAACCTTTCACTTTACCCACAGCTGAACTCATCAGTTTTCCGCAGAACTCCCTCTGCAGCTTTCCCTCCTCAGAGCACAGAAGGACCATCATTTAACTCATTAATCCACCCAGAAACCTGGGCCTTACTCCATCCTGCATTCACAGACAGCCTTCATCCTTTCCTTTTTGCCATCTAAACATGCCTTCAATATGTTCGCTTTTAAACACTGACCGTCCCACCGCTCAAGTGGAAGCCACCAACACTGCCCACCTGGACTCATGAGTCTCCTAAGTGGCCCCACAGCCGCTCTCCCTTACTTGAGACAAATGGGACTGTGTCACTCCCGCGCTTTTTGGACTCTTTTCAGACCCACTCTTCTTAGAAGAAACTCCAAGTTCTTCACCAGGTGAAAGTCTTTGCCATGAAATTGTCACCTCAGGGAGGGCAGGACCCGCCCTCTCCCCTCGGCCCCGCCCTCTGGCAGAGCATCAGCTTGGGAGGACCTGCTGAGCTACACCAGCCTGTATTCTAAACCTGGTCTGAGTTCTTAGCAAACTGCTTCACTTATCCATACAATTCCAAGGTAAATTAGAAAGATTTTAGATGTTGAGCTAGACTATTGATTTTGGGATTTTGCACTAGCAACCTGCAAGGACATATTCTAAAGATTCTGTCTTCTTAAAACCACACCCAGGTTAAAGGAGTATTTGTGGAATGTCTTCGGAGGAAAAGGGACTGTACTTTTACAGGCTTTATGTTTTATAACATGAACAACCCGGACAGGGTCACAAATGGAACCGCCTCACAAGTGACAGGAGACAGGTGAGAGGCACAAAGCAACAGGTCGCAAAGTTGATTCTCCAGCCCCCCCAAAAAATTCCTGAAACAACCAAAAATTCTGAATTTTAAAAGTAAAAGAGTATCATATAGAGAAATGAAATAAATAATGCTCTTCATCAGGGTTTCAAGATCTCACTCCAGAGTTTTTAGCAGGCCATACTGAATCCTAGCACAGAAAAATCAAATGGACTTGTAGTGAGAAAGTTCCAGGAAAACTGCAGTAATTCCTCCACTTGTGTAAAGACATACACTCACCTGCTGAAGGTGAATGTAGACCGCATTCTGGATAAATTCTGAAGCTTCCAGTCTCCGCTTCTGGATGCCAAGGACATGGACAGCTTGGAAGCATGCTTCTAACTCAGTCACCGGCATTTTTACACTGCAGGGGAAACAGAGGCACCCAGTCAAGGGCAGAGATGTTCCTGTCGTGTCTCACAGGCCGTGCCTCGGGGATTCAGTGCCCTGCAGCAGCCCGGCCCCAGGCAAGGACCAGCAGCGTTTTCCACCCAAGCAGGAGGGGCACTGTGCTTGAGAAAGCCCTTCTCCGATGGGGGCAAGAGGGGCTGGTGGGGTTGAGTGAACCTATAAATGCCCACAGAAATATGCCTGCATTCATTCAAGTGATGCAAACAAATGTAGCAGGCTATTTAACAAAATTTCAACTGTCAGTGGAAATTTTGCCATTCCTTTCCGCATGTCCACTGCACTCTGAGACAGGCTTAGGCTCTCTTACACCTGCAGCTCTGTGCAATAGTTGTGAAGTCATTTTACTTTACAGATACCACGGTTCTGCCCAGGGTGATATCCAGCCCAGAGAGGTGGCCCAGGCCAATTTAAAGCTATGTGGCTTGGGCGCGGGGACAATTACAGGAGCTGGTTCCGGAGCCAGGCCCCTCCCCACCTCTGCTCCCCTCTCTCCCGAGGCCCCGCTGCCAAGCACTCAGGCTCCATGAACTTATGTCCTACTCTTCTACTCTACTCCAAACCCTTTTCCTTTTCTTTTTTTCCCTAATTATTCCCAGCTGGAGTGATTTTTCAATCTCAATATCTGAAAAAAATTCCTGCAGCCGAAAAAGAGGTCTCCAGAGGTCAATGCCCATATGCTGGTTCCTGAAGAGAGCCCCTGGCTACAGGGACCCTCACCAACACTCACGGGGCATCAGAGATGTTGCAGGGTCGGCCACCCCCAACAAGAGTTTGCTGTCACCCCAATGCCTGCACAGCACCCCTGCTCACAAAATATAGTTGGTCCACTTATCGGTTATTAAGAAGCAAAAATACAAAATTGCTCATGTTTCTTACTAAAATTATCTATGAAGCTGGAGAGGGAATTGTAATAAAATATAACTGTTTTTACCCTATGTTAGATCTGTTCCTTTGGGTTTAAACCTGTGCCCTGTTTCCTAGGCTCAGACTTGGTAGCTCTGCACCATTTGAAAAAGAAAGTTGCCTTTAGCCTGAAATCTACAGGAAAGCCTATTCTCCTGGCCCTGATCTTTAAAAATGTTAGCTCATCTGCACTTCTGTAGAGATGGCAAGTTGCATACTAGAGAATAGCCTTTGTTTTTTTGGAGGTTTTACAGGGGTACCATGATTTGATCCACGTGGACAGCTGCAAGAACAGCGGATTCAAAGGACAAACAATTCATAAAGCAAGAAGTATGCAACAACCAACCACAACCCCGCCCCTTTTTAGTATAAAAGGAGACTGAATTCTTACTTGGGGAAGATAGTTCTCCAGGACATCAGTGTGCCGTCTTCTGGGTCTGCCAGTGTTGCAAGTGAAGTCACTATTCCTTGCTCCAACACCTCATCTCCCGGTTTATTGGCCTGTCATGCGGCTAGCAGAACGAGTTTGGACTCGGTAACAAAATGACTGCATTGGAGGTAGTATGTCTCCAATGTTTCCTTGTTTCCAATATGTAACATGCACATCATTTATGATCTAGTGCAAATAATTCATCAAAGACAACCACAAAAAGAAACTATACTCACCTAGCTATCAACATTGAAGTCACAACCTGTCAATTTTATATGCTGTTGAACAACACAATGGAAAAACTTAACATAGGGAGTTGATTCCACGGAAATAAAATTATTTCTACTCCTTCAATACTTTTTCTTTTCTTTTCTATTTTATTTTGTTTTGCTTATTGAAAGGAAAATAAAAGTCAAGTCATTTTATTTCACGTATTTTTGTTATAGCTACATTCTTTAAATACTACAAAGAGATTTAAATTGCAAAAAAATTGTTCATATATTAGTATAAAGATATATACACAATCAATGGGGATTAGGAAAGGAATGGACATTTACTAAAAATCCACTGCAATCCTGTCTTTTACAAGCATATCCTGGAATATAAGCTGTATGATCCAGGGGCCCCACCCCCATTCTCACTGTTGTGTCCCTTAGTAATCAACTACTAAGGCACCAGCATAGAATCATGTGATCAGTATTTTAGGAATAAATTAGGGAATTAGCTCATTCAATTCTAAAACAAAAACCCTAAAATAAATACTGAACTTATTTACAGATAAAGAAAATTGGAACCAAAAAGTAGTTATTTCCCCAAGGTCACAAAGCTAATAACTGATAAAGACAAGATTTGAACTCATCTGCCTGATTCTAAAAACTAAGGTGGAAATCCCATTTGACTGGGGAGGGTCCAGCAGCACAGCCTATCACCCTATCTTTGTTCAGATCTAGCCTTAGACAGCCTGAGACAGCACCCCATTCCTATTGAACTTGAGGGCAAATGATAACAATAAGGATTTTATATCCAGTAGTTTGTTAGATCTCATTTATATAAAGTGTCAGCAGGTCAGCAGAAAAACTCTGGAAAATATGAGTGGGTCCAGAGCTTTCTGCTGATTAGTAACTCAGTCTCTCAGGACATAGTGACCTTCCCATGAGAGGCCTCATGGACATAAACTAAAGGCAGCTGAGCAATGAAAACTAACAAGAACCTGGAACTCAAGCAAGAAGGTTCCCTGCCATCCCCCACCCAGTTGCCTCTTCACCCGCGTGGACACGATGGCAGGAGACCCAGGTTCTTGTCCAAGGTACATCATCATGGATTCTCATCCATAAAAATTTATGACTCTATGCTGTCTTATGTCCATTAAAACTCAAATATGATAACACCAATATCTCAGCAGACTATCTATGTCTCCACTTCCTGTCTTCTAATAGGAGAATAGTTTTATGGACAAAAAGCAGAAATCCAATTTAAAAAACCATGCACGAAGCCAGGTGAAATTCTGCTTAAGAGACTGCTCTCACGCTCAGTAAATGAAAACTCAGTAAAAGTGGTGCTTCTCCCTCAGCAAATGGGAGGTAGCCTGATGTGTGTGTGTGTGTGCACGTGTGTGTGTGTAAATCAAATACAATGAATTCTGGGATGTGTACAGTTTTTTTTAAGTCACTGTCATTTCATGGGAATGAGCCAACATTTAAATAATTTGAATCTAGTGTTCTGAGAGAGTCTCAGGCTCTTGGTGGAGGAGGTGAAAGGGGAGAGTGAAGGAGAAAAGAGGTACATGAAGCAAAGAAGTAAGAATACTGCCAGGGAAAGGCAAGACGTTAGTTTTGTTCTTCCTTGCACCACATACAATTTAGGGACTCGCTTTCCGCTGATGACTTATCGAGCATTGAGTTGCAGGAGAAGAGGGGACAGCTCATTGCTCACTGAGCTTGTGACTGTATGTGGCATCTTATAGACACAAATCATTTACCCTGATCAAACACTCTAGCAGCAGGCTGTAATTCTCCTGTTTTGAGAGACAACAAAGCAGGAGTTCAAACAGGTTGCATAACTTGACAAAAGTCAGAGGTCCAGTAAATTAAAGAGGATTAATTCAAACTCACATCTGAATGCAGAGTCTGATCTTCCCACTCCCAGGACTGGAAAATCCTTAACACAGGCTCCCCAGCTCCCCTGCTTTGTTCCTGGCACCAAGCATTTCCCATGGCAATGGTCACCATTTCTCACAGACACAGCGCTCTGTGCAGCAAATGACCTTGATCAGACCTTGATCATCTACCTGCCACGCCCACCAGGCTTCACCATACAGGTAGGAAAGCTGGCTTTCAAGTGCATACAAAGCCATTCCTTGTCTAACCTGGGCTCTTCTGTGGTTTCTCCAGCCTAAAGGCAGCCATGACACTGCTCACAGTTTGTACATGAGCCACACTACCTCTCTCCATCTGTCTCCCCACCTATACTACTTAGCTATGACCATTTTGAGAATCTTTGACACAAATTTTTAAAAACAAAAAAGAAAGGATTCTGGAACAACTACTTAATACTTACAATTTTAAATGACAAATTACAAAGTGAGTATTTACAAACCGAATCTTCCTTTCTAAATTTCAGTTTTAAGCATTTAAAAATATAATAGCAAAAAATTTTCACTTACAAAATTGACAAAAACAGAAACAATAATCTGGAATAAGTTAAAAAATAATGCCCATGTTCTAAATGGAGAAACTTCAGGACTGTACTGAGGGGTAAAGTAAGAGGTGAGAATGTAGAGACATAAACAAATTGCATGGAGGAAAGCAGTTTTGTAAAGATGTAAGTTCTCATCAGAATAATTCAAAACTTACTAAAAAATCCCATGACAACTCCAATCTGATTTTTTTTAACTTGAACAAAATATTTTGGAATTCTTCAGGAATAATAAAATCATAATACTAGACAAGAAAATTTGGGATGGAAGAAAAGAATCAAAAAAAATTCAGACTGCCAATTATTAAATAAATTTTTACAATATGTAAGTTATGGTGCTGGAGTAAGAAAGACAGATTGACAGAAGGGAACCATGAGCTCAAAAAGAGACTCTAGTGTATATAAGTATTTTGTAAAGGTGGGATTTCAAATCAAAGAGAAAAGTATGACTTCTATAATTGTCCTGAGACAATCTGAGAATCACCTGGAAAGAATAAATACTATTCCTCTCATAAGGACCACAAGATAAATTACAGACAGTGATGTAAATATTAAAAAGTACTAATAACAGCAAATACAACACTTTGCTCTTATTAACTCAACTTACCCTTACATTAACAAGCACTATTATCATCTCCATCTTAGAGATTAAAAAAAACCTACAGAGGAGATTTATTCCAGTATAAGAAATTATTTTTAAGAATAATGTCAAAGATAAAACCCATAAGGAATACATTTATTATCATAAGAATATTTTGAGACACTACCAAAATAAAAATCCTCCTAAACAAAATGAAAGGCAAGAAATGACAAGAAAAAGCTCTGTGATACATGTTGTTGAAGACAAGAAGTTAATGTTCATAACATACAAAGAGCTTCACAAAGCAACAAGAAGCTCCCCCACTTAAATGTGTGCAAAGGATAAAAGGAATCATTCATTTTAAAAAAGTCAAATGGCTGATGAGTGAAAAATGCTCAATACCTCACTGGTCATCAAATGCAAACTAAAACAATGAAAAAGCACTTTTGCTCATCATATTGGCAAATATTTTTAAAAGATATTCTAGCTAGTGTCCATCTGTGGGAGAAGAAACCATGAGCGACATTTTCAGAGGACGACATGTCAATGGATATGTAAACTCTGAAAAACGTACGTACACACTGACTCAACACCACTTCTACGAATCGTTTCCTTTAGGAAAAAACAAATTTAGTCCAAAAAGATGTACCCATCAGGGCATTTACACAGCACTGTTTACAATGGTGGGAAGAAAAACTGAAGTGAAATCATATCCAGCAATAGAGAATTCGTTACATAAGTAATTGTGCATCTTTTCATTCCCCTATGGAAGGAATTTCTAGAGTCACTTGAAAGGAGTCTGTGATGAATGTAAATGTCACATCCAGGGACTGAATTTCCAGAAGCCTTAACTAAAGGAATACTCATAAAAGATCACAGGAATGTCTGTACAAGAAGGATGCCAGTCAAATATCCTTTCTGACAGTGGAAAATGGAGAAAACTTAACTGTCCACCATCAAGACAATGATGCGGTAAATCACGACGAGCTGCGAGCAATGAGGGAGCCGGCGTTTTGCCGTGGTCCAGGGCCTTGTCCACAGCATTCTCTCACCAAAGGTGTGCGTGGGAAAGAGACCACACCCGCAAATCAGGAGACCCCTCCACTCTATCTGAAAGGACCGGGTGAGTCTGGAGTGGGAGGACGTCTATGATATACACCTGAGTGATTAAAGCGAGCTGCAGATAAACATATAGTATGGTCTCATTTTTAAATAAAGCATATATACACACACGTATACATGGAATTCTCATATGTGTGTATATATGTATGTCATAGGCATAAAGGTCATGAAATATATATACCAAATTTTCAACAGCTTTTAATCTTCGGAAATAAGGGGAAGGGAGGTAGGGCCTTCCTGTACCACCACAGTTCTCTTTTCAGTATTTCAGTTAAGTATACTTGGAATTTAAAAGTTTATTTAAGTCCGAAGTAAAATGGACGATGCCTCCACAAGACAGAATGCTATACTGGTCATCAAAAATCATCCCAGAGGAGATAGAATATTGTAGAAAAACATATAAAAAGCCGAATGGAAAATGGAGGTGTCCACACAGTAAACAATCACAGAGTGCTCTCTGGTTTTTTATGACAGAGGTGATACACACTGACGAAAATATACGTTAACGTGTTAATTATTATCTTTGAATAGCGGGACAAGAAAAGCCTCTTTTGCCCACTTTTTCAGACTTATTATTTTAAATGCACATTCTTTTTCATCTGAAAAAAAGCATTTTTAGGTGTGTAGTACTATGCATTGGAGAATAATACAAGAATACTTAGAGAAACAAGTAACTAGGAGACAAGGCAGCAGCATCACAAAATGTAGGACGGGCGATCCTGATTAACACCATGCAGTTACATAAGGACCCACAAATTGAGAGCACCTGCTGTAACAGGGCATGATCCCCTTCTATTTGTCAGCAGTGTCTTCAGGCCTGAGGCAGTTCTGAGCACGGCCAGTGTCAGTGCTGGTGTCTGGATTGATGCTACTGGGGGTGAGGGCACCTGCAAGCCGAGAGGAAGAACAGAAATCATCCTCTGCCTTTTCTGTCTTGTTTCTTTGTTACTTTAAAAGAGAGGCATATATAAGATAAACTGTGTATCTACCCAAATGAAATTTCAGTAATGAAACCGTTTTTAAAGACTTCACAGCTTATATTCTGCCTATAACTGTCTTTTCAACAAAGCATCATATTTATTAAATGTTAATTAACTCAGTTAATTAACTCCCTGTTGAAACATTCTAGTAAAGAACATGAAATGCAGTATGTAAAAGAACCACACCTGCAGTGACTAGCTCAGCTGTCTTGACGGCAGTGCAGTCAACCCCCACCATCTTGTGGCCCTGAGCTCCTGATGCTGGTAAGACATCACGCTGCTGCCTCAGATGGAGAGAAATGGTGAAAGCATTTCTTGAACCCTACAGCACTGACAAAACATAACTGACAAATCCCAGGCTCCTTTGAGGCTCTCATTTTCTGTTTCTGGCCAACCCCCGTCAATGAGCAGAACCACCGAATTCCCGAGCCATGGGACTCACGTGGGAAGGAGTTTTGGAGAAATTTCCAGGTATAGAATGTAACCAACTATACATAGAACTCTGAAAAAAGAAAAGATGCCATACTCTGATTTTGGAAGACACTCAAAATATTCTCCTGAGCCTTAGTAGCTGGAAAGGCTGAGCTTCTCCTAAGCCACTTATTTATTTCACAGCCAGTAAGCATCTCCCACAAACCCTGCTTCCCTGTGTCTGCTGGGAGCTTGAAGCACACTGCTGCTGTCGATCTTATAAGTCACAGGGCAGAGGCGTGTGTCTCACGCCTGCAACCCTCACACAGGCTCGCCTCCTAGCCTCACTGTCTGAACTTGGCTCCATTTTCTCACCTGTTTATTTAGTATCTGTTCTTCTGTAAGCTGCCTGAAATGCGTTTTGGAACATGTCAGAAGAATCAGTGGGTTGAGAAATGGACAGATTGAGAGGTGAGAGATGGGCAGACAGAGAGAGAGACTCCACGAAAAGGGGAAAAAATAAAATTTCCTATGCAAAACCCTCTTCTAATCAGGGAAGGAAACCACCACGGAAAAGTGTGAAGAGGCAGGTAGCTTAGGACTGTTTCCTGGATTCCATGAAAAGTAACACCAAGAGATGAGAGGGTAGAACTTTAAATAGTAAAAGAAAAAAAGTATGCATGCTTGAAAAATATATCTACAATATGTACTTTCTAAAGAATAGACTCAAATCAGCAAGGCCCAATAACACTATACTTGGGTATTTACAGAAGTGAGAATCCCATCTCCAAACCACAAGGCATCCCTTCGGAACACTGACAGTCTACATGGGGCGGTCATAAAGCCGTCACTGCAAAAGCTATGCTACCCTGCACTTACGAGGAACGAGCAGCTGTGCTCAGGCTGCCCACGCGCGTCACTTACACCCCACAGCACCTCTACGGGGGGGGACGCCTAGCGAGCCCCGTCTCTGCAGGACAGAAAATCAGTTCTGGAGAGGCTAAGCCAACCTACCAGTTCTCCATCACACAGGACTTGTCACTCCAGAGCAAGAATCGAACTCGGTCCCACGAATGTAACCATGGTACTACCGTGCTTTGTGTGCTGTTTGTGTGTATAATACATTTGTTTCTATCATGAAAGGGTATTTAATAAATGATCGGTTGTCTTGTCTATCTCATTAGCTTACAATTAATCTTTATACTGTTGAATAGTACTCTTTTCCCGTGAAGAAATGAACGGAAAGAGCGGAGGTCAGAATGAGGTGGGGCTCCATTCTTTATCTGGGATCTCATCTCATCGAAGTCCCCAAACAGGGAGAAGGAGCAAATGTTCTCTTTATCTTTTAAAGAGAGGGCTCCAGTGATGGTGACTTATTCAATTCCAAAACCAAAGCTGGGGAAAGGGCACATGCAGCAATTAGAGCAGTATCAGCTGTAGGAAGGCGAAAAGAGCTCACGGGAGGGCTCAGGGGGCAGCCTCATTTAATTTCAATCGATAAAACAATAACACACTCTAAAAATATTAGCATACAATGGATTTGCTCTTTCTTGACATCTAGCAAGTTTCCACAGCCCACATGTAACATTATCGTGAACTAGTGAAAGGAAGAGTCCACAAACAGGGAAAATCAATGCCACAGGCAGGCTGAAACCCAGGCTGGAGTTTAGGAAGGGAAAGGGCATAGTTAAGGACTGAGGAAAGGCTGGGGGAAAGAATCATCACAATGACTCTCAAGCATCATCCAACAATCATATAATCATTCATTCAAGAGAGAGTTACTGAGGTCGTATTCTGTGCAAGATTGTACAGCGGGCGAAGCAAGAGTGCAGCATCCATGGTGGCAGCAAGTTGCGGGGCTCAAATACATTTCTGATCCCGGTAACTTGCACACTTGTCCTCAGTATAAAGGCAAAGATAAAAAAAGTAAAATAGTACTCTGTAAACTCAAAGCATTGTTGAAAAAAAAGTTAAGAAGACCTAAATACAAGGACAGACACTCCACACACATTCCTCTATCAAAAGACAGTGCTCTTGGAATGGCAGTGCTCCCCAGAGCGATTCGTATATTCAACGTGGTCTCGATCACAATCCCAGCGGGCTCCTCTGCAGAAACTGACTACCTGCTGCTACAATTCATTTGGAAATTCGAGGATCTCAGTAAACAAAACGTACTTGAAAAAGAACAATTTGAGAGGACTTGTAATTCTCAATTTCAAACCTTACAACTGTACCTCCAGGTGAGATTAGAGGCCATTGTGAAGTTATTACTGTGTTTATCCTTATTTACTAAATTCTCTACAATGAATATTACTGTTACAATAAGAAAAATAAAAAATAAGTTATCCTTTAAAACATGCACACAGATTCATTCATTGGGAAAACATTATTTTATCAATAAAGAGATAAACAAATATCTAGTGAAAAAGGACAACTTAAAAACAAGAGTGCATTTGCATTTTTCATAAATTGAAAACTGAAAAGCACTAAGACGTCAAGTTTCTAGGGAGACCAATGCAACATATTAATAGTTATTTTCAGAAATCCTAATATAACAATGAAAACTCAGGAAAGGGAAAATCGTGACTGACAGCCAACTGCAAACACATGGAGAGCAAAGGCTTAGAAATCACAGTTCCTTTAACTCTGCTACTAACACAATAGGAGAGAAATTCCTCACTGAGGGGACAGTGGAATCCCATGCATAAGACAGGATACACAGTACAAACTGCACTAGAATCGGGGGTGATTTTCTTAGAAGAATTCTAAAGTTACAAAATTGCTGAAAAACTATTAAAACACTGACAGAAAGATTAAAACACACAGTCATATATATTATATAGAAACATATGAAGTCTGCTCCCATGTTGCATAGAAATACAAACATATTTGTTCATTTATAGGCACTGATTACTTTATCCCAGGTAGAATATTTCAATTAAAACAAATAATCAATATTACACTCCTCTTGTCAAATCTACTTGATAAGTTACTCTGCTATGTAAACATAATGTGTCTAAGATAGATCTAAAATTAGTGAAAAAAATCTTTTTATGGTTTCTTGAACTATTCTCAAAATTCAAAGCTTAATTTTAAAACAGATCTGAGAAGTAATTCTATACTACCTTTTCCCTCATGAAATAAACAACAGTCTATTGTCAAAATTCTGTCCTTAAAATGATTCACGAGCACCGTATCCTCACAAAACTGCTGGACAGCAAGGCACTATCCAGACACTGTGACCCAACAAATGAAACACAAGGAAGACAGTGACCCTATTCTGGAGGGCTTATAGTCTGTGTCAACACTGGGGTTTTTATTTGATTGATTCGATTGGGTAGCAAAATAAAATCAGTCAAGTACTTTCTTCTTTGAGCATTCTATAAGTCATGACTCTGCTGTTAGTGTCATGAGCAGGAAAGACTTAAGCATGACTTGATTAGGTCAACTAGTAACAATCATCACTGGAGAGTGAGTAATAAAGAAGTTAACTGATAGCAATGCTTCTCCATATATGAGACCTAAAATAAATCTACACTGATATCCAAAAGTAAAATGAGCAGATGAGGTCCCCAATGAGAAAAAAATCTAACAAGAAATCAAAAAAGTAAAGACTTTTTCTTTAACGATTCCTGGAAAGAGTGGAGCATAGTGGTGAAGAGCTCAGATGCTAGGGGAAAATATGAGGGTCTGAATTCCCACAGCACTGGGAAGCTTTGACACTGATATGTCAGTGAAATTCTCTGCATCTCAGTCTCCGATGCATAGACTGGGGACAACAACAGTACCCATCTCCTAGAACGGTCTAAGAATTAAGTTATTTTAAATATACAAGTTTAAATAAAATACATCAGATATTTAATATTATCCCAAAAGCACAAGGAAAAATGAAAACAGAGATAAATTGGAGTTCATTAAAATTTAAAACTTTGCTTCAAAAGACACCATCCAGAAAGTGAAAAAACAACACTCAGGAGAAAATTTTTTCAAATCATTTATCTGATTAGGAATTTGTGTATCAAAAATAAAATTCCACAGCTCAACAATAAAAAGACAACTCAATTAAAAAATGAATAAAGGATCTGAAAATATATTTTTCAAGGAAAATATACAAATGGCCAATAAGCACAATGAAACGATGTTGAATAACATTAGCTCTAAAGGAAATCAAGTCAAAACAACTAGGAGAAACCGCTTCACACTCACTACAATAGATTATAATCAAAAAAAGATTAACAAGCATTAATGAGGACACAGAGGAAGTGGAGCTCGCAGCCCTTGCTCGTGAGAACATAACACAGCGTGGCCTCTTTGGAAAACATCCTGGCATGTCCTCAGAGAATTGAATATTTGGTTTCTGAATGATCCAGCAATTCTGCTTCCTGGGCACAGAAGTAAGAGAACTGAAAACAAATATTCACATAAAAACTCCTACAGAAATTTTCACCATTACTTTTCTCCATTACTTTTCAGAGCCAAAAAACAGAAACAACCCAAATGTCTATCACGTGATGAATGGGTAAACAGAGGGGCCCAGCCATACAGTGGAATATTATTCAGCAATAGCAAAGCATAGAGTACTGACCCAGGGCCACAACGTGGACAAATATTGAAAACGTTACTCAGTGTGAAAGAAGTCAGTCAAAATAGACGGTTCCACTTACATGAAGTGACTCGATTTGCATGAAATGTTCAGCACACGCAAATCCACAGAGACAGAAGAGTGGCTCCCTGGGGCTTGGGGAGAATGGGGAAGTTGATAATGTCTGCTTATGCGTACTGGGTTTCCTGTTGGGGGGATGAAAATGTTCTAAGATTGACTGGGATGCACATTTCTGGGCATAGAGTAAAATCCGCTGTACATTTTAATGGGTGATTTGTATTAAAACTATTAAGAACAAAAGCACCTTGGGCTAGTACCTTCCATAGTAAATGCAAATTGCTAACATTTATTACAGGAAGAAGAAACTGCCCTCAGCATGAAAGCAGGAGATCAGCAAATATTAGTTAACCGAAATTGGACAAGAGCATTTCACTTGAAACTGTTACTGAGTGTACACGAAATATTCAGACATGACAAGGAAAATCAGTTTGACATCACGAAGAAGCATTCTGCTTCAAATGCAATTCAAGGATTCGGCAAGCCCAGCTGCTACAAATGACCAGAGAAGAAACCTGGTTCTTAAAACAAGCACCAGAGCCAACAAGGAAATGGTGGTGAGGAAAGCAGGCGGCCTAAAATCTGGAACAGTGTGCTACAAATAATTTCTCCACTGAAAATTCAAAAATAAAATGAAAGTGATGTAATGCTGTGTTGAACTCACGTGAATGGCCTTCCTGCAGTGCTTGACAGTTCTGTAACCCCGAATGACTCAGGAGAATCAGCATGGCTCCTGGGATTCCCCAAGTAACTGCCCACAAGCACGCTGACCACCATCATATCTGCCAGGGTTGAATTGCAGAGAAGAGACCAACCTCTGAAAGGCACAGGGAATGTTGACAAGGGAATAAAAGGCTGCAGTCAATCCTGGGACAGAGGCCCTGTGAGCAGAGGCCAAAAGGCTGCAGGTGAACTGGAGTGGCCCTGGGGCAGGAAGGGACCACAGGGAAGCATATCTCAATTATCTACTCTCTCTCCCTCGGGTAGGAGGGATAAAGCCTGCATCCTTCTCACCTGGAACTGTGGGTTCTGGCTGGTGGAAGTCTTACCGACAAGGAATGAATTACTCAAGACTGCGGAAAAAGGAAAGAAAGCGAGAGGGATTAGGGAGCCAACTCCACGAGTCTCTCAAATGCTCCCATATTTATTGTGTATAATCAAAGGAAAAAGTCATTAACAGTTGTGAGATAGTAGGCAGGAACTTGGGGAAAGAAGGGATGAGACAGAGATTGTAGACTCCACGATGAGTACTAAGGCTTAGTTTACCTTTAGGGAAGTCATAGGGTGAGGGGAACAAGGTACATTTTTTAGACATGTTTATTACAAAGCAGACCATCAGACCAGCCTGGTCCCTGTTTTGGGGATAATAGACTATCTAACACCAAGCAGGCCCGGCGTTTATAGCTGAGGGCCTGGGTCATTGCTGTGCAATAAGCAGAGTGCTATCTATACCCTCAAATATGTAAGCAAGGCATTGTCTCTCCTTTTTATGGCAAGGAGACAGAAGTGAGGATGCACAGGTGCTTGCTTTAAAGCAGTTACTAAGCACATTTTTTCTTCTTAAAGTTGACAGTCGGCTGGGATGTGTTACAATTTGTTAACCCAACCATGGGCTCCCACATGGAACCATTATGGAGGACATCCTAGGATGACAAATCCTGGCTCTGGGTCTTTTCCTGCCAGCTTCGGCCACTCCAGCAGGGTCTAGACACATCCCTGAATAACGATCCCACAGAACCACCTAAACTCTTAACTCCTGGTGCTTGAAAATTAATTTTAGCTCTACACAACTTTCCGTAGAAAAGTTTCAGAAATAAAAGATATTGTATTCTTTTTATATCTCATCATAAGACTGATTTTTCTGATTGCTCTAAGCTGCTTCTACATGGAAAAGCACCTAATTCTGCAGGTGAATTCAGTACTTTCCTTTGGGCATAACTAGACAGTCTGGGCTGTCTGACTTCTATTAGTCAAATACCGATACACTTAATTGATTTCTTTGTTCATCAATTTCAGCCTGGAGGTGAGGGTCTGTCACTATTTTCCTCAGCCCACCCTCTACTCTTTTCTCATCAACATCTCAGGCCTCCTGAAAACAAAACAAAGCATTTGTTTCCCTTCATCTACACTTTCCACAAAGGCAACAGGAATCATCATGCCTAGAGAATGAATTCAACACAAATGTTACAACAAAAATCTATAAACCTGAAGCAACTCCATCTCCAAATCATGATACACAATGACATGAGAGTAAGTGTGTCAGGTACAAAGCACGTGTGAGCCTGAACACCTCATTTCTATTCTTCAAAGGAAGGAAGGTTTTCATATTTTTTCTTATCATTCTTTGTCATTGTTTCTGATTAAGCCAAAATTTTTTTTATGAAATAATTAAGCACTGCAATAACAGATTTTCGCTGTATCAATTACAGAAGGAATTCAGAGGGGATAGGAAAACCCACCTCTGTAAAATATGCAAAATTCCTTCCCCTGTTAAGAACACGAATACAAAATTCAACAGAGAATTCAAATTTTTGTGGAGAGGACAAAAGCCACAGAATCAAAGCAAAGTCATTATTATGACTCAATCCAAAATTCACTGGACAAACATGCTCAATGCATTCAAATAATTTTTAAGGCACACTGCAAACCATTCACTTAATTATCTACAGGCTAGAGGAAGAATTTCCCTCTATAACAGACAACATAAATCAATAGGTTGCCCCACCAAACAAGGAACAAACATCAGGTTTTTAGCAGTTCTGATAAATCAGCAAGTTTTAAAGATCAAAATCCAGAAATTTTAAACATTCATTCACACCAGAATGAATCAAGCACTTTAAAAAAAAATAACCCAAAGAAACTAAACACATTGATCACGTACCTGGATCAATGAGAAATTCTTGTACAGCTGGAAAAAAAAAAAACAGGCTATAGCCTTTTACTTGAAAAATAAAGCTACTTTTAAAGATAACTGCTAAAACACATTTCATCATTCATGTTGCCTTGAAAAATCTGAGGAACTTGTCTCTGATCAGAAAAGCAATTCTGAGTATTAGTATTTTACAATTCAGTGCCAGTTTGCTTTAGAAGAAAAAAGAAAAGCTACTGTTTCTCATCTTGCACAAAGTTTAAAGAACCTCCCTGCCTCTATCTCCTCTCATTTTCTAAGCTCATGCTCCCCAACCCTTCTGAAACAATTATGGGAACCTCTTATTCCCACCAATATGCCAAATCACAAAAGAGTATCAATTTATTTGTGTAAATATATATTTACACCTTGAACTGGAGGAGAAAGGTTTCAGAAGGCTATATGGAACTTATTGCTACATTCCTGAAATCACACACATACACGTTCAGAGACACAGACATATACAAACTGAATTACTGGGCACTTCACAAGCTAAGGACTTACAACTTCTAGAAGATAACTTTGTAGTTAGTTTAAAATACAAAACGGTCAGCTTTTGAAAGCCTTGAAGATTGCAAAATCATCCAAATATCAATGAGATCCAATTAGCCTTCTCTGTAGAATGTAATTCCCCATGATGGCAAAGCAGACACTAAGAAGTAGTGGATCCAAGACTCGTGTTTTTCACTAGCTATGATCGTTTTAAAACACGTTAACAGATTTAGAAAGGTATGTCCCTACGACATTTATTCGTATTGAGATGGCATATGTATTCAATTGTCTATGCAGAAAATAGGACCCATGATGGTGTTTAAGAAATATTTTGTGTATTGAAATATTTATTTTAAAGTGCAGACAAGGAGGGTGGGTATTACTCCGTTGTAGAGGACCTGTTGAGCATGCATATGTTCCTGGCTTCAATCCCCAGTACCTTCATGAAAATAAATAAATACAAGTGTTTATTTAAAAATAAGAATAAATTTATATAAAAACATAAATGCAGACTAAAAACCACTGCAATCTAGGAGCCACAATTATAATAAAAAACAAGTGTTTCTATCAAATATTGACTAAACGCCAATCACAGAGACAACCACAAATCACACCTGACAAGCATCACGTGTGATTCTCAGCAACCCTACTAAGTAGACACGGATGAGAAACCAGGCTCTGCGGATGAGGAGACGGAGCTCAGAGGAGCCGGGGACGCTGACCGTCCTGCTTCCCGTGACACCACATCAGCCCAGGGAAAGCGCTGACAGAGCTGCACTGAGGGGACACCCAGCTGCATGGAACCTTGGGGGATTGGGGAGTCCTAGAAAATACTCTAAAGTGTTCAGTGAAAAACCAGCTCAAATATATTACACTGTGCTCCATCCTCTAAACACGGAACATGACTGAGACCTTTTTGATGCCTCCGTGTCCTTTCTGCCATCATCAGTTACGTGCCCTCTCAGCGCGACCAGTCATGAACTGGACCCCGTACGAAGTGCACCCCATATGCAGAGCTTTTAAAGCTGTTTTATGAAGTTTGTAAGACTCCGTCTATTCCTCACAAAGGCGGTCATCCAGCACTAGTCACCGGTGCGGATGTACCACCTGAAATCACACCTTTCTGCTTTTTAAAATCCCTTCATGTAATACAGAGTTTTAAACAGCAAAGAAGCAGCTAAACCACAGACAGTGGACAGCTTTTCACCAAACGGACTCGAACAGCCCATCGGAATACCTGGAAGCCCTTTTCTTCTATTAAACCCACTTCCAGGTACTTCATCTGATTGGTGGACTCGGCCTCTGACTGACCTACTCAGAGAGATCCCATCCTCACATCCGGGGGTGGGAGAGGACCCTGCTGCTGGGAGAAATCAGTGAGGAAGGTGGATATCGTCCAGCCACATCTGCACGGGTAGAAATGCTACATGCTCAGAAATTATACCGTCAGCACCCCTGGGCTCCCATGGACTGGTTTCACATTAACTAAACTTATGACACACTGATGCAAGAAAACCAGAAATTCAATTTATTAATGTAACAGGAGATGTGAAACTACAAAAGAGATTGAAATATCAGAGTTCAACCATGAGTACAGATTCTCCTCCATGGCCCAATCTCGGGCAGGCAGTCACATGGCAAGCTTGGACAGAAGCAGAGCAGGAAGAGTTTCTAGATTAACTCAATGGACTAAATTTCTGTTATAAGAACAGATCTACTGCCTGGAAAACAATTAACGCCAATCACGGGGCACACTTCATGGGCAGTGGCTGAGACACGACTGTGAGCCCCTGTATAACTCCCCTTTCCCTGTCCTTTCTGGTCTAACTGATGCAGAGGTACAGAGATCCAGGGATGCAGATACCTCTAAACTCCCAAAGCTCATCCCTGGGAGCCTGGAAACCAGATAGCCAGGGTTTAAACCCCAGCTCTGCCACTTACTAGCTCTGTTACCTTGGCCAAATTACTTACCCTCTGTGTGCCTCAATTTCCACACTGTAAACCTGGGATAACAATCAAATCTTTCTTACTCACTTGTTGTGAAGATTGAAGGATTCATTTCTGTAAAACTCTCAGAAAAGAATGTAGCATATTTTTGGTGCCCAACAAATGTCAATTTAATAAGAAAGTGATTTACAAGTCTCCCATCTAATCATCTTCTGTGTTTCATGGCTAGTCTGAGTCCCAAAGGAAATCCTTATTTCCCCTCTTATAAACTCTTGAGGAGCACCCTTCTCTTTCAAGCCACCACCTGTTTAAACTGAGGGAGGGGATCCCTCCTCCCCACTCCTCTGGTCCATGGGAGACTGCTTCTCCCTTCACACCCCTGACCACTGGCCCACGGCTAGACCTCCTCACACTAACAGATTGAGGTGTGAGTCCGGGGAGACAAGCAGGGCATATGAAACCTTTCCTTTCCCTCCAGTGTTGGCCACCAATAGGAAGCAGCTGGGATGCTCAGCTCCATGGCAAGACACTCCTGTGCATTATGGGCCAGATCCTCTCAAGGGAATGCTCGCTGTGGCCCAGAGTTACCTGGGACTGCGTGAGTCTCTAATTCTGGGACATAGTGTCATGACACTCACTCTCCCACAGCCCTGAATTTCATGGAGAATGTGGCTTCATCAGTAATAAAGGAGACATTTATCGCCTGCCTGTTCTTCTTTGTCATCTCTCAGTTGGCTGCTGGACACAACATGTGTATAAGTATTGGGTCCCCTTAAGCCCCAACATATATGAAGTAACAAAAAATTCTGTGGCTTAACATTGGTTCAGGGCGACTGTGTAACGGTCCTGACTCTGCTGATGCTAAATTATGTGTTTAGGAACTATGGAACTTCCTCAAATATCTTTCATCATAAAGCCAGCTTTCCTTATTTTCCTGTTTCTCAGTAATTGCCAAAGACTATCAAATGATGGCTTCACACCAAACAGCAGTTAAGTTTATGAGCCCTCTTGACATACACACTGTGCTAAACACTTTACATAATTTCTTATTCTCACAATTCTACAAAGCAGAAATGAGTGTCCCCATCTCACAGACGAGGGAAAAACTCCGAACGAACTGACTCAGGATCACTTAGCTCAGTGGCAGCGCGTGCACGCAAACCCAAGTCAAAACACTACACCCCTTCGTATATGTACCAAATCTCCTACCACCCATTGACACACAGCGGTGGGGATAATACTTAGGGAACTCAGTACACTTTTCAGCTTTAAGGTGCTCCAGAGGCCTCTTCTAGCTCTTTTATAAAATCCCGGCTCACTGGTTTCTAACACTGCAAGAGAAGTCCGATGTTCGGAGCGCCGGCCAGGGCGGAGCGCCGGCGCAGAGCACGCAGCCGCACAGAGCAGCGGAGCTACCGGCGGCGCAGGCAGGGGGAGAGCGGCCCCCCGCCTGTCGGGCAGGAACACAACCCCTGACCGAGGTGCTGGGAGGGGGCACGACCCGCCATCATGCCTGTCCAGTCTGCAACATCTGACTGCGGCATCCGGAGGGGCAGTGACCCGCCCGCCCGCAGCAAAAGAGAGCTGCATCTGACCCCGTGTTAGGAGGAGGCGCGATCTGCTTGCCGACAAGTGCTGGGAGCAGCACAGAAGAGGGCGCCAACGGAGGGCCTATGAAAACAAGCTGAGCTTCCAAAACAGGACGAAGACAGAAGGACTTCACATTAAAAGCACACAGACTCCAGGAGAACAACGACAACAACCCTTTTTTTTTGTTTGTTTTGTTTTGTTTTTTGTTTTTTGGTTTTTGGTTTTTGTTTTTGTTTTGTTTTTAATCTGTTTTTACCTGTTCTATTTTCAATTACTCTCTTAATTTTTACTTCTTAATTCATTTCTATTTCTCTTGGATTTTGATGTCCTGTTATTGATTAGACACAGGCTTCAAACACATATATTCATCTCCCCACCCCCCTTTTTTATTTTTTAAAGGTTTTAAAAGGACGTCTCCACCCGATTAATACTCTACTTCAACCCGCTCTTCTATTATTCATTATACAATGTTTTCAAACCCTCTTTCTCCCTTCTTTTAAAAATCTTTCTCTCTCTCTCTTATTTTTTTCTCTTTTTTCTCTTTATTTTCTTTTTTCTTTTTTTTCTAAGTTCTATTCCTAAATAGGCATTAGATAGATAAAATTCTTAAGATCCAAAATAGAGAACTGATACTCCATAAACCACAATGCCAGAGAGGTATGAGCAAGATGAAGAAGCAGAGAAACCTTTCCCAATTAAAAGAACAAGAGGAATCCCCTGAAAGAAAGCTCAATGAAATAGACTTAAATAGCCAACTAGATCAAGATTTCAAAAAAGGAGTGGTCAAATTGCTGAAGGAATTAAAAGAGATAGTGCTTAGAGAAATAAAATATGTCAAAGATGAAATTGAAGCTATAAAGAAGAGCCAAGCAAAATGGGAAAACTCATTGACAGAGATGAGGAATGATCTAACAGCTGTGCAAAGCCGACTAGTTAATGCAGAGGAACGAATTAGTGATCTAGAAGACAGGGCAACAGAAAGCACCCATTCAGAAGAACTACAAGATAAGCAAATAAAAAATAATGATAATAGCATAAGGGACCTATGGGATAATATAAAGCATCCCAATCTTCGCATAATAGGGGTCCCAGAAGGGGAAGAAGGATCAAAGGGGATTGAAAAGGTTTTTGAAGAAATCATGACTGAAAACTTCCCAAACTTAAAGAAGGAATCAGATATCCAAGTACAGGAAGCTCAGAGGGTCCCAAACAGGAAGAACCCAAATACACCCACACCAAGACATATCATAATCAAGATGGCCAGAGTCAAGGATAAAGAAATGATTATAAAGGCAGCAAGAGCAAAGCAAAGAGTGAATTACAAGGGAACCCCCATAAGGCTCTCAGCTGATTTCTCTACACAAACACTACAGGCCAGAAGGGAGTGGCAAGATATATTCAAAGCCCTGAATGAAAAAAAAGATGCAGCCTATGATACTTTATCCAGCAAGGCTACCCTTTAGGATAGAAGGAGAAATAAAGAGTTTCACAGACAAAAAAAAAAAAAAGCTGCAGGAGTTTAGCAACACTAAACCCATGCTAAAAGAAATATTGAAATGGCTATTCTAAATTGAAAAGCAGCAGGATGCTACAGAAATGAGAAACGTACAGCTGGAAAGGTGATAACCCATGAATTACAAATAAAGAAAACACGAAATTATAAAAGAAGACATACAAATCACTGAGAGTGGGAGAGGGAGGCAGGGAAATATAGAATCTTTTTTTCTTTCTTTTTTAAATTTTTTTAACAGAAGGATGGGTTTGAGATCATGTTATTATCAGTTTAATAAAACCGGGTATAGGTTAATAGATTTACAAAAAAGGGTAACCACAAGTCAAAAATTTACAAGGGAGTCACAAAAATTAAATAAAATCCATGATAATAGAAAGGAAAATTACCAAACCACAAAAGGAAGAAGAAAGGAACAAAGAGGATATATCAATTCAACTGCAAAGATAAGTTCAAAATGGCAATAAACACACATCTATCATTAATTACTGTAAATGTTAATGGACTAAATGCTCCAGTCAAAAGACATAGAGTGGCAGAGTGGATAATAAAGCAAGAACCTTCAATATGCTGCATAAAAGAGACCCACTTTAGGGAGGACACATATAGATTGAGAGTGAAAGGATGGAAAAGGATATTCCATGCAAATGGAAAAGCCAAAAAAGCAGGTGTTGCAGTACTGATTTCAGACAAAATAGACTTTAAAACAAAGGCCATAAATAAAGATAAAGAGGGACATTTTATAATGATTAAAGGAGTGATACAAGATGAAGACATTACACTCGTTAATATATATGCACCCAATATAGGAGCACCTAAGTACATACAAAAATTACTAACAGAGATAAAGGGGGATATTGATGGGGATACAATCATAGTTGGAGATTTTAACACTGCATTAACATCACTAGACAGATCTTCCAGACAGAAAATAAACAAGGCAACAGAGAAATTAAATACTACAATAGAAAAACTAGATTTGGTGGATATTTTCAGAGCTTTACACCCCCCAAAAATAGAATATACATTCTTTTCAAGTGCACATGGAACATTTTCCAGGATCAATCATGTACTTGGGCACAAAAGAAACCTCAACAATATTAAGAAGATAGAAATTATCTCAAGCATCTTTACTGACCACAATGCCATGAAACTGGAAATCAACAACAGAGAAACAAAAGAGAAAAAAAGAAAAGCATGGACATTAAACAATATGTTATTGAAAAAAAAATGGATCAATGAGGAAATCAAAGCTGAAATTAAAAAATGCCTTGAGAAAAATGATAATGAAAGCACAACCACTCAAAACCTATGGGACAGCAAAGGCAGTGCTAAGAGGGAAGCTTATACCAATACAGGCCTTCCTCAAAAAAGAACAATCTCAAATAAACAAGTTAACCCAACACCTGAATGAATTAGAAAAAGAACAAAAAGCCCCAAAAAGCAGCAGAAGGAAGGAAATAATAAAGATCAGAGAGGAATTAAATACAATGGAGATTAACAAGACCATAGGAAAAATCAACAGAATCAAAAGCTGTTTTTTTGGAAAAGTAAATAAAGTCCACAAACCTCTGGCCAAACTCACAAAGAAGAAAAAAGAGAGAGCACAAATTAGCAAAATAAGAAAGGAAAATGGAGAAATTACAACAAACAAAATAGAAATATAGAATATCATATGAAAATATTATGAAAAAGTATATGGAACCAAACTGGATAACCTAGAGGAGATGGACAAATTTCTGGAAACATACTGTCCACCAAAACTGAATCAAGAAGAAACTGAACACTTAAACAATCCGATCACTAGAAAGGAAATAGAAATAGCAATTAAAAACCTCCCTACAAATAAAAGTCCAGGACCGTATGGCTTCACCAGGGAATTCTACCAAACATAAAAGAAGAACTCACACCAGCCCTTCTCAAACTCTTCCAGATGATTGAAAAGGAGGGAATTCTCCCAAACTCATTCTATGAAGCCACCATCACCCTGATACAAAACCAGGCAAAGACACTACAAAAAAAAAGAGAATTATAGGCCAATGTCACTGATGAACATAAACGCCAAAATCCTCACCAAAATTTTAGCAAATAGAATTCAACAACACATAAAAAAGATTATACATCATGACCAAGTGAGGTTCATCGCAGGGACACAAGGCTGGTTCAACATACGCAAATCAATCAATGTAATACATCACATCAACAAGAGAAAGGACAAAAACCACATGATCATCTCAATCGATGCAGAAAAAGCATTTTATAAAATTCAACATCCATTTATGATAAAAACTCTCGCCAAAGTGGGTATAGAGGGAACATATCTCAACATAATAAAAGCTATATATGACAAACCTACAGCCAGCATAGTACTCAACGGTGAAAATCTCAAAAGCTTCCCACTAAAATCTGGGACAAGACAAGGATGCCCACTATCACCACTCCTATTCAAAATAGTCCTGGAAGTCCTAGCCACAGTAGTCAGGCAAGAGAAAGAAATAAAAGGGATCCAAATTGGAAAAGAAGAGTTAAAAGTGTCATTATATGCTGATGACATGTTACTATATATAGAAAACCCTAAAAGGTCCACACAAAAGTTTCTAGAGCTGATTGAAGAATTCAGCAAGGTAGCAGGTTACACAATTAACGTTCAAAAACCAGTTGCCTTTCTTTACACTAACGATAAATCAACTGAAAAAGAAAGTAAAGAAACACTCCCCTTTAAAATAGCACCCAAAGTAATAAAATATCTGGGAATAAATCTAACCAAGGAGGTGAAAGAATTATACACAGAAAACTATAAACCACTGATGAAGGAAATTAAAGAAGACTTTAAAAAATGGAAAGATATTCCATGCTCCTGGATTGGAAGAATCAATATTGTTAAAATGGTCACACGGCCCAAGGCAATCTACAGATTTAATGAAATCCCTATCCAATTACCCAGGACATATTTCACAGAACTAGAACAAATCATAATAAAATTTATATGGAATCATCAAAGACCTAGAATTGCCAAAGAATTACTGAAGAGAAAGAAAGAGGCTGAAGGAATAACTCTCCCAGACTTCAGACAATACTATAGAGCTACAGTCATCAAGACAGCATGGTATTGGTACCAAAACAGACATATAGACCAATGGAACAGAATAGAGAGCCCAGAAATGAACCCACAAACTTTTGGTCAACACATCTCGACAAAGGAGGCAAGAATATACAATGGAATAAAGACAGTCTCTTCAGCAAATGGTGTTGGGAAACCTGGACAGCAGCATGTAAAACAATGAAGCTAGAACACTCCCTTACACCATATACAAAAATCAACTCAAAATGGATTAAAGACTTTAACATAAGAAAAGATACAATGAAACTCCTAGAGGAATACATAGGCAAAACATTATCTGACATACATTTCAAAAATTTTCTCCTAGAAGAAATTAAAGCAAGAATAAACAAATGGGACCTAATGAAACTTACAAGCTTCTGCAGAGCAAAGGAAACCAGAAGTAACGGAAGAAGAAAACCTATGGAATGGGAGAAAATTTTTGCAAATGTAACCGACAAAGGCTTGATCTCCAGAATATATAAGCAGCTCATACATCTCAATAAGAAAAAAATAAACAACCCAATCCAAAAATGGGCAGAAGACCTAAACAAGCAATTCTCCAAGAAAGACATACAAATGATCAAAAAGCACATGAAAAAATGCTCAATATCACTAATTATCAGAGAAATGCAAATCAAAACTACAATGAGATATCACCTCACACCAGGCAGAATGGCCGTCATTCAAAAATCCACAAATGACAAATGCTGGAGAGTCTGTGGAGAAAGGGGAACCCTCCTGCACTGCTGGTGGGAATGCAGTTTGGTGCAGCCACTGTGGAAAACAGTGTGGATATTCCTCAAAAGACTAGGAATAGACTTACCATATGGCCCAGGAATCCCACTCCTGTGCTTGTATCCAGAAGGAAATCTACTTCAGGATGACACCTGCACTCCAATGTTCATAGCAGCACTATTTACAATAGCCAAAACATGGAAACAGCCTAAATGTCCAACAACAGGTGACTGGATAAAGAAGATATGGTATGTTTATACAATGGAATACTACTCAGCCATAAAACCGACAACATAACACCATTTGCAGCAACATAGATGCTCTTTGAGAATGTCATTCTAAGTGAAGTAAGCCAGAAAGAGAAAGAAAAATACCATATGAGATCGCTATTGTGTGGAATCTAAAAAACCAAAACAAACAAACAAACAAAAACAAAGCATAAATACAGGACAGAAATAGACTCATGGACAGAGAATACAGACTTGTGGTTACCGGGGAGGGGGTAGAGGGTGGGAAGGGATAGACTGGTATTTCAAAGTTGTAGAATAGATAAACAAGATTGCACTGTATAGCACAGGGAAATATACACAAAATGTTATGATAAATCACAGAGAAAAAAATGTGACAATGAGTGTGTATATGTCCATGAATGACTGAAAAATTGTGCTGAACACTGGAATTTGACACAACACTGTAAAATGATTATGAATCAATAAAAAATGTAAAAAAAAAAAAAGAAAAGTCCGATGTTGCCACTGTTTGCACAGGAAGTCTGAAATGTTCACAGCGAGATCAGAGAATAAAACTAAGACGTAAGCAGAATAATATTTCCAGGTAGTCAGACATAATGGACAATTTGCTACCCTGAAGCACTAAGCAAAGGAATAAAAAAAAATAACGTTGTTTAAGACTTCCTTTACAAACAGGAAAGTTAAGACTGTAAGAAAGTGCAACAGCGCCACCTATGGCTTAAAAGGCCTTCCAGGTTGCCTGGAAAGATGCAACACAAAAATTGTCTGTGGATCAGAAACAAGAATCAGATAACTAAATGCTTATGTAGCACATACTGCACTTCGCTTCAGGAAAGGGAGGGGTATTCAGTACTTAATCAGATATTGCTAATACTCCTGAATATATACAAAAGACACAGGCTCATGGAAACTCATCTTTGAAGAGGAAAGAATCCAGTCCAGCCACTTCATTTTACAGGAGGGGAGACTGAGATCTGGGATCTGTCCTCCTGGCCATCAGCAGCAAAGCTCTCCTAGTCCTCATGTCTTGCACTGTAGCAAAAACCAACAGACCTGTATTAGCCCTATATTCATAAATGTCATGTCTGTATTTTTTCCAACAGTAGGTAATCTAAGTATCTTGCAAAATACTTCTCAAAGAGCCAGGAAGTCATAGAAGTGTATTGAAATACAAAAACATTTATTTACATATTAAAACAGCATGAGCTTTTTTCTATTAAAAAAGCTGACATGTCAAATCAATGTTTTGATATTTTAAAACCTATTAAGAGTGCAGAAAAATAAATCAAAATTTTCTTTAATCACAAAAGAGAGAAGCTTATTCCCTGAAAATGATCAATGTGGATTTTTCTAAACTTAATGCTTCTGGTCAGATTCCTACGAATTTAAATGTCTGAGTGTATAGTTACACGGCAGCATGTACACTGAGTTGTAACAATACACATTCTGTGTAAATAATCTTCAAGGTCGTCTGCTTAAGTCAATTTAACTAGTCCCTGTCTCAATAGAATGATACAGATTTCATTAAAACTTCATACTGCACGCACACACACACACAAAACCCTGAATCCTTGTTACTTTAAGCCATATTCATATATATCCATATTGAATATGCATCAGAAACAAGCCACCCTCTTTAGTATTCACAGTTGATCCTTCTAAACTATCTGTCATTGTGACAGCACATTTTTACTAAGCAGCTCTTGGATGCTTTGTATACAAGGCATCTACCTCTCACAGTCAGACACGGTAAATGGCATCACTCAAATTTCACAAATGAGGAAATATACTTAAGCCATGGAAACAACGTACATATTTATCATCAGGACAGAAAAGAGTAAAGATTTTACTTTCAATATTCACTGACAAACTTTTCCTCCATACTAAGACTACATACATAAAATAAATTCAGTCACTGTAAATTATTCTGTCAAAAAACACCACTAGAGAAAAACAAGCAACATCATTAGCAATGATTGGACTTTCAAAGCCCACTCCTATTTTGCACTATAATCATTTTTAACGTTTTGTTTTTAGTGCTTACATAGCACTAAAATAAAGAAAACATAAACTATTTAAGTCATTACCTGAGAATGCAACATTTGTGAAAATGTACAATTTTAATTTATGCCACTCTGTCTCACATTCTCAATGGTGTCTCTCCTCTGAAGGCCTCATCAGGCTGAGATCGCAAAAATCGGTCATTTATGGACTCACAGGTGTTCTGGAAACCACTCAACGAGAGGCTGATCAGAGGAGAAATTGAGAATGCATCCTGTGCAGCCTGGGTTCCAGCACCGAGCTAGGCACCGCCAGCTGCGTTTGATTTGGGACAAGCTGCCCACCTCTCAATCCCTCAGCTGCAAAAAGGAGACATTTATACCTATCGTCAAATACCTGCTTTGAAGTAAAACATGAGAAAAACAGTTTAGCTTTTGGTAGGTGTCCACTCACAGCAAGCTTGGTCATTATGATGATGAGGATTACTTTTAATAAGTTAAGCTAGACCAAAAATTAGAAATCACCATAAAGGAGAAACATTTTAACTCAATAAGCATTTCCTTTTGAATGGATTGAAGAAAGTTCTAATGATTTTTTTAATAAACCAAATTTTGTCCATTAATTTTAGATTTACAGGTTTATAGACAAGTCTCCAAAAAAAGAATTAGAGGCCTCTAACCTCTGCATACTAAGAAAGTAAAGTTTAAAAAAATTATGGGTGAGAGTATACCTCAGTTGAGATAGTATGTGCTCAGCACGCGTGAGGCCCTCAGTTCAGTCCCCAGTAACTCCATTTAAAAACTTTTTTTTTTAAAAAAAGGAGAATTAAAGGAAAAAGATGGAGGACTACGGAATTTTTTTAGAGAATCCACTCAGATTTAAGATGGGGAAAAAATATCCATTTCTCACAGGAAATCTTGAGAACTATGTAAACCGGATCTGAGTTGTCTAGTCTGTAACATTATTCATGAATTCATATTACCAAGTCTTAAAACTACCTGATAACCCACAGTGGTGATAGTGATCATAAAACCTGCCAATGCGGATCGAACTCCGGCTAGGGCTGCTCTGTTCTGACATCTCTGTCCCTGAGGCCTCACCAGGCTGACAGCACTAAATTTTGTCATTCATGAGCATCTCGTGTAAGTCTTCCATTTGTGCTTCTCAGTCTCCTCTCACCAGCCCCTCTGAGGGAAGCACTGTTATAAACTTCCCCACCCACAGATAAGGCCACTGAGGCACAGAAACTAAACCTGCTCCAGGTCGCATCGGCATTAAAGGACGTCTGTATTTCTGCTGTTTTACGATTGACAAGGGAATTTGAGATATCAATACAAGATAGACTGTTAAATAATCAAGTCTGTCAGGTCTTCACCTCAAAGAGCAGATACTATAAATTCCTGATGTAGGAAGAGTCTACCGCCACAAAATGACTCAGCTAGAAATTAATATCCAAGATGAAGCAGCGGATACACATAAATATTCACGACTGTCAACTTCACTCACGGGTCTTGGCCCTTCACTGCCTGAACGGGGGTGAAATCCCCACCCGTGTCTGGGAGGGAAGAGTGGCTCTTCCAGGTCTCACCCAGGCTTCACGGGCTGTTTCCCCCTACAGACTGTCCTAAACGATTAAAAAGCTCTCAAGATTTTTACACCAGGCAAAACTGAAAGAGATTTCTGCATATGGAGCACTTTCTCAGGCTTAAACCATTTTTGCCTACACTCAGCAAGGGGGAAAAAAGAAACATGACTCTGCAAAGTCTCTTAGCCTTACCACTCACAGGAGTTGAATGATCTCAGCACAAGATGACCCTTCACATTACAGGATGAGAACAAAATAAAGCCGCCCCAACAACAGGCACTCCCAGAGACAGCGCTCAGTAGTCTTCTGCACTCTCACGGTTGTGCAGCCCTCACCACCATCTATTTCCAGAACACTTCATCACCCCAATAGAACACCCCTGTCACTAGCAGTCACTCCACAACCCTCCTCCACCCAGCCCCTTGCAACCATCATCTGCTCTCTGCCACTGCATGAGCCTATTCTGGGCATTTCAGATCACTGAAATCAACAATATGCGGCCGTTTGTGTCTGGTTCCTTTCAATTAACGTGCTGTTATCAAGGCTTTCCCATGTTGAAGTGGTATCAGCATGTCTCTTTTCTTTTGAAAATGTTAAACATTATTAGAAGGTGGTAAATACTATCAAAAATAGTAGAGAGGGGTATAAGGGATGGGGTTTCAAAGGGAAAAGGCCGGGTTGAGCAGTCAGGGTGGACTTCCCAGAGCAGATGGATTTTTCATATTCCCCTTTATTTATTTTTTCTTTTTTATTCACTCTTATGTCTGAATAATGTTCCGCTAAATGGAGATACTACATTTTGTTCATCCATTCAGCAGCTATATATGGACGAGGTCCAGAAGAATGAGTGTAAGTGGTGGCTAGCAAGGCCGGCATTTAAGCAAAGGGCAAGATGTGCTTTCAAAAAAAAAAAAAGCGAACAATCAGAGGCACAAGGAAATTCAGCGCGTTTCTGAGAAAGTGCATGGTTGCTTCAGTAGGACTGCCGTGCAGGGCTGTGGGGGAGAGTGACAGGAGACACAGTGAGGGAGTCACCTGAGAATATTCCCCTCTGCAAGCAGCTCAGCCAATTCTCCTCCCTCATCCTGTATTTTAGAGACATTTTTGCTAGCTTTTCTCTTATTTCAAGTAACAGTACTTTAGTTACACATCTGATCATCTGCATCAGACCACATTAGCTCCAAGCCACAGAAAATCATTCACTGACCGGAGCAGCTCCAAGACATAACATTGATGGACCAGGGAGTCCTGCAGCATCGCATCCTGCAGGCACAAACCACACATGTTCCCTGGTGATGTCCGGAAAGTAAAAGGCATGGAAATATCTCACTGCTGCTGCACGACATCTGCCCCCAAATTGCCCCCAAATCATGCTGGCACAGCACTACTCAACCCTCGCACTACCCAAAAAAAAAAAAAGAGAGAGAGAAAAGGAAAGAAAAGAAAAGAAAAGAAAAGAAAAGAAAAGAAAAAGAAAAGAATAAAGCTAAGAAAGCAAATTTAGGTTCTTCCATTGAAAACCAGCAAACATCACTGCCAGTATCTGAGCTGGAATGATCCTGACTTCAAAAACCACTGTGCAGTTACTATTCAAACGTGACAGACATATATGTATTTCACGTAGATGATATTACAGTGGGATTTTTCTTTTCGAAATTTCCAGTTGCAACATTAGCACAAGAAAGTTTATGTTTCAGTTTTTTAAAAAATCAATTATTTTCCACTTTCTTAATTTTGAACCTATTATTATTTTATAAAGGGAGCTATGCTGCAGATTATAAACCAAATATCTGGCTTCTGCAAAAAAGACCTATATGACTTCACTATTTCAGAGCAAGCTTTAATGATGCTTTCAAAAGTGGGGTCTAGGGCGCTCACTAACAGCTCTTTAAATACTGACAAAGATGTGCTATTATGTAATGCAAAGGGTCTACCTACACATCAACTCAGAAACCGAAGAAACTACACGAAAGCCTTAGTTTATCATTTTAAAATATTCCTATTATTTTGAATATTAAATTTCTTAAAAGATAAGATTTTTTTTTTGAGAAAGACATCAGTTGTATTAAATTTCCTCTCACCAAGAAAGCAATCTTTATCAAGAATTAATACCCCTATGGAAATCCAAATGACGGGACGTTTCTAGCTAAGTTAACCTACAGATCTCAACACAAGACTAAATCCTATCAAATCTCACTTGAACGAGCTCAGCAAAGTCCTGGGCTACTCTGGAACTTAGCTCTTCTTTTCCATATGTTGGCAGAGCTAAGATCATCATACAAAGCAGGGAAGGAGAGAAGAGGTAAGTCCACCTGGCGGCCTCCATCTGTTTACTTCCAGCCACAAGGTGTCGCTAGAGCGACCCCGCTAACAAGCCCTCCCCATAAGGAAATCCGGCATCCACACTGCCCCTGCGGTCCCCAAGCAGCCCCGACGCCCCTCTCCCACTGGTGACCTCCGAGCCTGTGAATGGTCTTCTAATGACCCTCCCAGTTGGTGACATCCTCCCCCTCTTCCCTGCTACACACACACACACACACACACAGCCAAGGCAGCCTTCCCAAAGCACAAATTTGATTACATCTCCCCCACTTCAAACCCTTCAGAGTCTCCCTGGTAGAGTTCTAGCCCCACCCCCAACCCTGCTTGCCTATCCTCACCTCAGTACCAGGTCCCCAGTTACCTCAGGGGCCCTGTGACCTGCTGCTACTTCCCACTAGCCTCCAGGCTCATTTTGACTGTCAAGGAAGCCTTCCTTCCCTCCAACCTCCGCACTTTGGATTAGGTGCCCTGCTGTGTTAATAGAACATTTTAATCTAAGTCAACTTCTGACACTGCTAAGCTCTCAAGAAGCAAGTACATTTTGCTTACTACTGTGGGTCCACCCCCTCTCCCCTAGGCACTCAGAATTGCGTGTGTTATGAATAAAAGAATGAAGGGGTGGGACTCAAAAGGACAGGTAGAGCTGCTCTCCTAAGGGTCACTTCCTGCTGACACCATTCACTGCCTCCTCTGTGTCAGTTCTAGTAAAAACCAAGCTCCTCCAAAGCCCTCCACCCCTAGGCCCTCTCCAGTGTCCTTCAAAGCAGGGTCACCCACCACCCTGGACCACACAGGGCAGTCTCCCCGAGTCCCCACCCCACAAGCCTCCAGGCCTCTACCCGGGCTGCTCCTGCCTCCTGAGTCACCCTCTTGATTCCTTCTCATGGCTGACTCTTACTCTGTCCTCAGAACTGAATGTAGAGCCAATTTCTTCCAGGAAGTCCTCCCTGATGATGTCCTTTAGCTCTTGGCTGGGCTCCGTCTACAGCAGCACTTCTTGGCGACCAACTGGTATTTGTCCACCTGCTCCTTTGAGACCATGAACTCTTGGAGGCCATGTGGGAAAAAGGAGTGAGGTGACAAGAGGGGTGGGAAGAGCAAACAGCAAAATCACAGCTCAAGTCCCAAATTCAAGGATTCTGTCTCAGATAAAAAGAATAAAATGTTTCATAGGTGTGTCATTTGGCTATGATTTTTGTGGCTCATGGAAAACAAGAGCTTGGTGTTCAAGCCTAAAATCCAAGTTACATGCAAAGAAATGTATATATTCATAGCCAAAGGAAACCAGAGCTGCTCAACAACACTTTGCAGTTAAAATCCAAAGGAACTTTGATAAAGGCAATCTCCCTCTCTCTCTTTATTTTTATTTATTTTCTTTTGGTATCATATAGTTTTAGAAGTATTTGTATAACTAAGTGATGGCTGCAGCCTATGATTCTGCACTGGAGTGTTTGGGGCTAAGGAAGCCCAGATTACATGCACTGTGTAAATGCAATCACACCAACACAATGACAGGCGCCCTAGTGGCAGAGCTGAAGTTCCAAAGCAGAGAATCTTATGTTGGAAGACATCTCTCAGTAGAAAGTAAGAAATGCAATGTTCTGTACTCAATTTCATTTGCTTTATGGGCCATTAACAGATAGTATATCTTGTCTAATGAAACCCGAAAATATATTGTCATCTTCGATTTTCTCCATCTGACTGTTTTATGTTAAATTTGGATATCAAACCCTCACTCCATACGGAAAGCTCAGGCCTACGCTGCAGCACAGTTACATCCCGTGGAAGAAAGCGGATCAAGGGAGAACTGGAGAGTTTCCCTTCAGAAGCTGCTAAGTGTGGTTTTGCACCTGTACGTCATTTACAACCACACCATCGTCAAAAGAGTAAGACCTTACATCTGTGGAGCAAAAAGCACTGCGGTGCTTCCGAACCACCAAAGAACACTGAGCTTTGTGCAACAGTCCTGAGGCACTTAAAGCGTACTTTCTCTGAAAGGCTCCGAAACTGACTCACTTCACCATTTCAGGTACAACGGGGAGGTACCGGAATTAGTAGAGAGAACATGCCCTTGAAGTCTGACAAGGCCCTGCTTGAATCCTGCTACAGCATTTACTAGCCGCTAAACGGACCAATTCCTTAACCCCTCTGAGAAGGCTTCCCAATCTTCAAAACAGGGCTGCCACCGCCCATTTGGGAGGCATGGATGTGAATGCAACACGCAAGTAGGGCGGCCGACTGGTACATGACACGGGGCCTGGCTAGTTTCCCTCCGCTGCCCTTCTCCCCCTTTAAACTTGCACTTTTCCCCCTGGTACGGGTGAAGCCCCCGGAACAGACTGCCCGATTCTTCTGTGTATCCCTGGATACATACCTTACCCTTAGGAGGCCAGAAAAACAACTGCCTCCTCCCCAGTCACTATCAATATTCTTAAGAGTCTGGGTTTTTTTAACTCTACGTTTCAGGGAGACTATTCCAGAATTGTTCAACCACCTTTCTCCAGGTTGGCTCCTCTCCCAGCGCCCATCCCTTCTCACTTCAAATCTTCTGTCTGATTGCCTTTTGTTCGTGGGAAAGAGTCCGCTAGGGTGCGGACTCCCGAGGCCTCCCTCCCTTCCTCACAGGAGAGTGTGACTACATTCTCCCAACTCCCCACTGCGACTCCAGCTTCTGAGGAGTTTCCCCTTGTGGACCCTGCAGCCTCTGGATCGTCCCAAGATGCGCACACGTGGCCAAAACCCTCCCTTCAGATTTCTTCCTGGGTGGCCCTGCCCACCCCCCAGAACCTTAAGGATAAATGCCATTGCTCTGAAAATCACAAACACCGCTGACTGACACACCAAAGCTGCATGGTCTGGGCTTTCCTCCAAACCAGGCACAGCCCTGCCCCCACCAGCCACAGTCTGCACCTCTTGAGATGAGCTGATCCACTTGCACGGCTGTGAACACCAGCTAAGAATGACAAATCCTAACGTGTATCTCTAGTCCGGCTCCTTCACCTGAGCCCCAGGCTCATAGACCCGAGTGCCTCTTGGAAGTCCTAACTTGGATGACAAATGGCATCTTAAAAATGCCTTATGTCAAAAAAAAAAAAAAGCCTTATGACCACCATTTACTCTAGACTTCGATTCCTGGCAGGTACCTCCCAGGCTCCCCATTTTAGTAACAGCCCCATCACCCACCTAGGTTTTTGAGGTCACATTCAATTTCCACTGTTCCCTCCACCTGGCCCTGCCCTGGAATCAGTCTTGTCATTTCTGTCACTAAGCCAGTCTCAAGTCTGGTTCTGCAGGGAGCACGGATGGAAACCGTTAAGCTCACAGCAAGGTGCACTGAGTCACAGTCCTCCGATGGGAGTTCCCTGGAGGGATAGGCATCTCCTGCTGCCGGTCACCTCAGAAGGCACTGGATTCTCACAAAGAAGGACCAGGAGAAGGGACTCAAGGATCTCCCGTGGTCTGAGCTTTGAAGGGCCCGAGGTTTGGGGGAGCTCCTCGTTAGCTGACACTCATGTCAGTGAGTAGATGAGGATGGTAGGAACCCAGGCAAGTCTGTTCTCGCTCCGACCCCCTTTCTCTCGGGAGCCACGGGAAAGGCCTGTTTCCAGGGCACAGACCAGACATCACAGATCCCAGCCTGCATTTGCCAACCCAGACAGCCTAGACTCCTTAAGAGTCTAGTAAGTACTTGTGACTCTTACTTTTGTTCTGTTCCCCCCCCCCCAGAATGTGATGGACTCTTTCAGAAAGTCTGGACTGTCTCAAGCAAGACCAAGTCAGTGAAGGATGAAGTGTCCACATTTGGACCAGAGCATGAAAGGAGAAACAAGGCCTCATGTCCAGCATGACGGTGGTGGCCAAACCCTTCCCCTGGGTGAGATGAAACAGGGTCGGGGTGAGAATGCAAGGTCCCTTCACGGCTGACAGGGGTGTTGGAGACTCACTACCGCAAAATAACGACATGGCCGTCAGTGGTGGACATCAGCTGCAACAGACACAGAGTCAGCTATTAACTGCCAAAAAGGGGTAAAAGTAAAGGCCGGTGCAGGGAGGCCTGCACGGCTGCTGAGGCAAACCACAGACCCGGCTCTGAATACCCACTGGCTGAAGAAGAGAGGAAGCTACGGTCCCCTTTAGCGGTCCCTGTGTCCACCAGATCCAAGTGAACCAGCTCCTTAGGACAAGGCAATGTTTTCCTGATACTTAGAAAAACCAGCCTCATAAAGGGAACAAAAGAGTGGCATGGTTTTAGACCCGCTCCTGCCCCTCTATGAATGCAAAATAAAGTAAATGGCTCTGGGAAGGTGAATGCAAAAATAAAACGAAAAAAACAAAAAACTGGTGACTGCTTCCTCCAACAGAGTCCACTGCAGCTGCTCACCCCCGAGCCGGCCACTTCCTCACCAGTGACCGCCGGCCAGGAAGTGCCGTCACGCACGTCACACAGCGACAGCCAGGAACCGTGTGCCGAGCACGTTTGTGTAAAAGCCAGAATCAAGCAAGGTGCTGCAGATTTTGACTTTCCAAGTTTAAATACTCCATGAAAAAAATCCCTCAGCAGCCGCCTAAATCAATTCGCATCTCTCTTCTTCAAAACAAATAAACAAAATTAGTGAGAGAGCATTTGTTACCAAATATAAGGAGGAACAAACAGGTTCCTCAAAGCAAGGACTTTAACAGGTATCAAACTCCAGTGGGTGATGTGCTAACAGAGCAAAAATTCCAAAAAACTAGAAAATAAGAAGATGACTAGGATAATATATGAATCATGGCAACTTTTAAGTTTTTGCTTTTTAAAGCGATGGAGACAGCACAGAGGGCGATCTGGCTATTCCAATGCAGGGTGTGCACAGCCCACATTTTCAGACCCAACAACATGCTCACAGGGTGGTATAAGAGAAAAAGGAAAATAGAAACAGGAAAAGAGGAAAAGCGAAAATAAGAAACACACAAGAACAAAAATAACTGACAGCATTTGCAAGAAATTACGTGAGTGTGATGAGGACAGGGACGCGGGGACGGTGAGACCCACCCTCACCTCCTGATCCAGGGAAGGCAGGGGCCTGAGGGGAGCGGTGCTGCCGGGGGACCCCAACGTGGTCAGCGCCCCAAACCAAAACTTCACCTAGTTGCGTGTAGACAGCTTTTGGGCTACGAAATGTGTTCACATTTCAAGCTGGACAATGTTACTCACTCCCACCAAGAGGAACAGGGGAGAATTAGGTTCTGCTCCTGAACCAAAGCATTGTTTAAAAAATTAATGACTGTGGAATAGTAAAAGCAACTATGGAGTAAAAGTGACTGGAGGAGAACGTGCTTGACCTGAGCTCACTGGCCGCGTTATCTCACTGACGTTCAGATGCTGGCTGAACCCTTGTGGTACCAAAACAGACAGACCCACAAGGAGGGAGGTTTAATGCGCTGCTGTATTTTGATGCCTGGAGCCATGCCTGGTACACGAGGTTCTGGGTAAACAATGGTGACAGTGTCAACCACTATGGGCTAAGCACACATCCAGCTACTCCACCAAATCCCAAGGGCAGACTTCAAAAGGCAAAAACAATCTGGCATTCTCTGGTGGGTCTGCAGACTCAAAGCCAAGCAGTTGCTGAGCAAAAATGTCACCAGTGCCTCCTTTGACAAAAGAGGAGGCACTGGCCTGGGGGCTGGTGCAGGGCTCCGGGCTTCCACTGCTCACCCACCAGTCTGTCCAGGGCGAGAAGGTGGTCCCTGCTTACATTGCACCGATGCACCTACCTTGAATGACGCCTTGGGACTCAACAGGAGGTGACAGGTGAGGTGAACGGAGCCAGCCTTGGTGTAGCACGGTTCTGGCAGCTATGCCCTCAGCAGTGCCCAGTTTCCTAAACCTGACACCTCATCTCCAAGGAGCAGAAGGGTAGTGTGGGCATGTAGATCACAGGACCATGTGAGGACAAGTACAGATCATGGCCACGACATGCCTCTCCCCTTCCTTAAGCCATAGAGGAATGTCCGGGGAGGAAGTGAAAATTAATCCAGAGCCTGCCAGGCACCACACGCAGGTGGGACACGGATCCCCTGTGTCTGTCATTCACAGGACTGGTGTGGATTTTCTTTTTATCAATTCTCTGGCATCTTCTCCTCCATCTTACCAACAACAAGAAAGGAGAATCTGACCTTAGAATCAGACAATCACAGAGCCCCTCCTGCACAGCGGGCCCGGCAGCACGTGTCATGTCCTCCGACCGTCACCTGTGGGACCGCCATGAACGCTCTCGAGACTCAAGGCCCGAGACCGCAGGCCGGGGGGGACACAGCTCCCCTCAATCTCCCCAGTAAAGGGGGACCACCTCTCGGCAAAGACATCTCACCCTCTTCTGCCCGAGGGACAGCTTGAAAGATACACAGGGAAACATAGTAGAGGGTGAGGGGGTAGGCAGCCCAGAAGAGCTCGTCTGCCCTTCCAAGGCAGAGTGGGGCCTTTGACATAATCACAGGGACAAAGTGAGGACGAATTTTTCCCTGCTCTGTTCCATTCTCCGTGACACGCCTTTCCCTGCATAAGGAGCTCATTCGGATGCCCCTGGCAGTGTTTCTGATGTCCTAAATTGGCATGGTGGCTGTCAGGCAGGGGAGAGGGCCTGAGCCGTGCTGGTGCTGGGCCTGGGATGCAGGAGACACCGGCTCCACCCCGAGCTCAACCAGCACCTCGTTCTGCGTCTCGGGAATCAGAGTCTCATCTATAAGCAAAGGGATGAAACTGTCCCAGGACAGGCTGTCCAACAGGAATGAAATGAGAGTCATGTAAATAACGTTTCCCAGTTGCCACGTTTAAAATGTAAAAAAAAAAAAAAAAAAACAAGTAACTGATTTTAAGAACAGACCTTACTTATTCTACTGTATGTAAAATACTATCATTTTGACATGTAATCAATATAGAAAATAACAAGATAGTTTATATTCTTTTTACTAGACAAGTTTCAGCGTCTGATGTGCATTTGACCTACAGCACATCTCAGCTCAGACCAGCCTCCTCCCCAGCACTCCTAACATGAGTGGCTGTGGCTACTCTATTGGACAGCAACTCCAGGGGTCCCACCAAGTTTCCTGGCTGAAAAGGGGGAGTAAGTGTCCACACTAACCCTAAAAGTATCTCTCTGAAACAAAAGCAGATTCACTTTTAAACGTCTGAAAACCGGCGGGCTGCACCTCCTTCCCGCCTTGGCTACAAGACAGCCCTCCTCCTTGCTGATCCCATTCTGGATGTAGGGAAGCAGTCTTTCACACAGCCAGGGTGGCCCGGCCTTCAGGTTGACTTGCCTTCTGTCTGTGTCCAGTCCCACGATGTCCTTCTACTCAAATAGGATGTAGAGGAGGGGGGTCTTCTCCCCAGAATTTTCGGGGGCCCCATCCAGCCACTTGGACTTGGGCAAGATGAAGAGTGACTCAGTGAAGTCGTCGATCCTCTTCTCCACCACCCTGCAGTCCTCGTAGATTGAAGGCCACGTCGGTGCGCGGCTGCTCGGCCACCTCCCCATACAGCACAAAGACAAAGAGCTGAGAGTCGTAGAGCGTGGTGCCATACAGCTCCTCTGTGCGTGGAGCTTCTAGAAGGTCTTGGCCAAGAGGCAGTTGGTAATGGTGACAAGGCCCACGACATTGCGGTGGGTCTGGGAGTCACTCCATCCATTCTCGGGCACATAGTGATACCTATAGTAGATACAGAGTGCCCACTGGGAGCCGCACGGTCTGATTTGGCTCACCAAGGAGATTCCATTATAGATGCAAAAGAAATTCTCTAAGATGATCCCCACGGGTTGGACCACAACGGGGAGAGTCTGGTGGTCCTCAGCACACTGCACGTAGTCAGGGGCGCTCATGTTGCAGTCCCTGCCGAGAAGGGAGGGTAAATCGATGTACATACTGTGCTGTGGGCTGCGGGCCTCACTGGGTTGCAGCGACCTGGTGTGCACCAGCCAGAAGGCAAGGGAAGTCCAAGCAAATCATGGATAAGTTTGTCCTCAGCGTCTGCACATGGCTACTGAAGCTCAGATCACATTACCCAGCTTTTGGTCTAGGCTTCCATCCCCTGCAGAAAAGGGTCATTTCTTGTTTTCTGTTTCCAACCACCTAGGCAGGCCCTGATGCAGTCGGTGCTCAAAACTGCTGAATAAAGGAATGAAAAAAGGAACTGCTTCCCCACCCCTCAGCAGGATATAATGCAAAGAACCATAGTAGGATCAAAATATCTGGATTTCAACTCCAATTTATTTGAACTCCTAAGGTGCAGAATAATGGGTAAGAAAACTTGCTTTGGGGAGGAGGGTACAGTTCAGTGGTAGAGCATGTGCTTAGCATGTTCAAGGACCTAGGCTCAATCCTCAGTACCTCATTTTAGAACAATGAAACAAATAAATAAACTTAATTAACCCCCTCAAAAAATATTTTCTCAATTCAAAATTCAAAAAAAAACCCACCTTGCAATTGACACAACATTGTAAACTTGACTATAATTCAATTAAAAAAAAAACTCCTTGCCTTACAAGAATATATCTGGATTATGGAATTATGCAGATGTAAAATGCCTAGGGTACCACCTGCATAAGAAGAAGGAACTGTACAAGTGTACTATCCCTCATTTATGAGCTATTTTTCCTTTGGGGAGGTTATAACCTCTCAGAGATATTTTTCTCATATTAAAAAAAAAAAAAGAAAATATTACCTGATTCTCCATACTGCTGAAGAATCAGATAACCCTATGAAAGCATCTGAACCACAGAGTTTATTCAATAAATGTTTGTTGAATGAATGAATAAACAAGCAAAGTGAATGCTGCTCCCTGCCACAGACCATCATAATGGTACTGCTTGGAAATGCCAAGCCCACGTTCCACCCAAATCTATACTAACCACGTGGTTGACCTGGGCAGACCTGTGTGCTTCTCTAAACACCAGTTTATTCATAAATAGAAATGAGGGCAATAACACAAACCTAAAAGGGTTAGTGAGTCACGAATGAATAGTACCCCAACTTTGCAAGATGGAACCATTAAAGAAAATTGGGCAAAGAGTCCATAGGCCCTCTCCATATTATCTCTTACAACTACATGGGAATCTACATTACATCTAAAAATAAAAAGTCTAATATTTTAAAGAGGCTATTGTGTTTAAATGAGCTCACTGTCTCAAATAAGGAACACACAGTACAATTAAAACAATGCACAGCCCATGAGATGCACTCAGTAAATATTCCCACTGAACCCACTGGTCCCTCCAACTTCAGAGCATGAGGATGTGTCCTCGTGGCCAGAGGCCACTGCACCTGAAGCTAACAAAGCTAATGGTCCCCACTTTCAAAAGCCCCTGCCACCAACCTAGGTCTAATTTTGTATTTGTAATTTTTTTTCTTTTTATTAAATAGAAATCCCCAATTGCATAGCCTTCAGGTCACCAAAACCTGACCACAGAGATCATGATGGCAACCCTCCTTGGTGAAACAATACAATGAAGAGCCATTTCCACAAGACCTCTGTGTAAATCTACTAGGGAACTTCATCCTGGACTGAGAGGAAGAGGACTGGGGAGGAGGGGGAAATCTGAGGCACACAGACCCATGGGCCACCTGTCCCACGATGGACATTACACTCAACCCTCACCCTCCAGGAACTTCAAAATACACACAGACAGAGTGCTGTGGACAATATATATGTATTTTTAAAGAAATTCCGACTCTCTAGCAGGTCTTGTATCTACAGAGACACAAATGGCTTATGTGTATAATGTTTCACAAAAGCCTTAAAATATTACCACCCCAACTTGACACATTAAGAAACTAGGGATAGAGGTTTATCACATTGTGCAAGATTAGAGAGATGCCACATCAGACACCGTATTTAAACCCAAGCCTTTGCTCCAGTGCTCACACAAGAAAGTGTTACATACTGCCCTTTTCCTGCCCTCTCCCTGCAATCAATCTCTGAAGAGTCTTTTCTGTGCCACGTGGAATCACAATCACATCAATTTACCACAAAGAGCTATGTGACTCCTTGGAGGACGCGTCAAAATCTAAAGGGTTGGGATGGGAGGAGAGATTTGCATTTTCTGTTTCTCAAAGGAAACATGGCTTTAAAAGAAACTGAAAAGCACTTATCTAGTCTAAGCCCTCATTGTGCAGAGAAGGAAATGGAGGCTCAGAAGAGATGAGGAAAGGGCCTTATTAACAAATATTGCCTAAGTGCAGCACCAAGCCAGCCCTGGGCCCTTCTGGGGGAGTACCTGGAAGGCCCAGGAGAATGACTGTTAGAAAAAGGAAAGAGAAGAAGCATACAAGGCCCTGTCTCTATACCACCATACCATGAAGTTCCACCAAATTATCCAGTATGGGTGCAGCCAAAATTTAGGTGGGCTAAACAGGTTATAGAAACCTGGAAGTCTCAACCATAGTGGAAATTCCAACTTTTACTGTTTTCTTCCAAGTTCAAGCATCAGTTCAGTGGGCGCTCCATACGAGGGACTACACAAGGCCTGGAGTCCTCCCAAATACAGATCTCTATTATCACGTGTGCACACCACACACAGGCCCACCAGAAGAAAAACGCCCACACATAAGATGGAATTACTGAAACAGAAAAGAGCCAACCAGCATATATTGCTAGCAAAAACGGTGCTGCTAGAAATAGACTCATGGACATAGAAAGCAAACTGTTGTTAGCAGGCAGGAAAGGGAGGATTAACAGATACACATTAATAAATATAAAATAAATGACAAGGACCTACTATATAGCACAGGGTACTATTTTCAATTACTTGTAATGAGTTGTACTAAAAACAATCTGAAAAACATTTATATACATATTCATAAGCTTATAACTGAATCTCTGCTGTACATCTGAAGCTAACATGGTAAATTGACTACACTTCAATAAAAAATAATTTTATATAATAAGTAAAAATAAAAGTAATGCCATAAAAAAAAAGTAAAAGAACACGGTAATCCCCTTAGCTGTAGGTGGTGGAGAACTCTGCAAGCACCAAGTCCACTCGAACACTCCAGCACTGGCGGTCACTCATTCTAACCATCAGAGAATCACTTGGCTTCTACGAGGTTACTTTTCTCTTCAGTGAAAGGCTACAGTTGCATCTAATGATGTATTGAACCTCATCATTCACAAACCCAAGAATTAATGAGGATTTCCCATAGGCCTGGCTCTGGATAGATGAAAAGATAGGGTCCCAGATATATTCATGTGTAGAAAAAGTTTATGCCATAAAGACATTAATTCTTCCTGCTTTGATAGACAGATTCATTGCAATTCTGATTAGAATTCCTCCTAGATATTTCATGGAATGTAACAAGTTAATTTATGGTCAGGAACAGCCAAGAAACTTCTTTAGAACCACCACTGGGAAGGGGTGGATAGGTCATGCATTTCAACTGCTCTTTCTGATGTGATGAAAACGTTCTGGAATAATAATGGTTGCACAAATGTGAATATGCTAAAAGCTGCTGAATTGTAACATTTAAGTGGGTGGACTTCATGGTGTGTGAACAATATCACAATAAAGCTGTTATATGAAAAAATCCTTCTTGCCAATTATTTTTCCCTCTATACTACTAGTCTGTCCCACAATTTAAGAAAAACAAAACAAAACAAAACAAACCAGATTTTGCCAGGAGCTCTTTAGGAGTGCAGTGTCACTGGGTCTCCAACCCCTCGGGTTGTGTTGTTCCTGATAACACACAATAGCTGGGCTGGACTAGTTAGGGACTATAAGTATCTTTTTAAGATCAACGGTCTCACGTTTCACCCTGGGAGAGTGAAGGATGGAGGATGAGACAGCCTCATGCCTTCAGCTCATTTTTAACTGAACCAAGCCCTGCTTTCACCACTGTAATTCCACTCAGTATAAAAACACGTGACATCAACAAGCACCGCCATCATAACACCTGAAAGAGTTCAAGGTACTTACCTGGGGCAGAAATACTGATCAAGGAGACAGAAGCTCCCTCAGCACTGCTGCTCCATTTTCCCGACTCCACCAGGAGAAGCTGGGCGTTACAGCCGCGGGCTGTCAGCCCAGGGAGCAGCGCCCACGCCGCTAATCTTGACCTCAGGGATCGGGAAAGGGAGAGGAAGGCAGCCCCGGTGTCGCGGGGCAGGGAGAGCGGGGTGGGGGACGCGGGCTGCAGCCCCGCGCTCGGAGGCCAGCCCCAGCCCCAGCCCAAGCCGCCCGCCCCGTCTGGGTGTGCAGACCCCGCCCGCCCGGGACACAGCCCGCCCAGTGGTGGGGACGGGTCGGCGGCCAAGGAGAGGAAGCCCGGGAGGAGAGGACTCGAGGGAGGGAGAGGGGAAGGGGACGCCAGCCGCGGACTGAGGGGAGCCCGGCTGGGCCAAGAGGCGGCAGGGGCACACCTGGCCCTGGAAAACTGTGGCCGGGGCGCCGGGGCAGGTGGCGCGGGCAGAGGGGCCTGGCCCGAGCAATCCAGCTGAACACACGCTGACTGGCGCCCTGGGGGGCTGTGACACGCCGACCGCCCTCCCGCAGCCGCATCACCCCTTTCCCGATATCCCCTCACCTTGCACTTCCACAGTCAGAGGCCCCGGCCCCAGGCAGGAGCCAAAGGCCTACAGGGCGACAGAGCTGAGAAGCCATTGGGGCAGATCCCCGGCTCGGAGCTGGAGCTTCCAAACCGCGGTCCAGCTGGCAGCGACTGCGCATGCGCAGGAGGGCCATCGATCTGCTCTGGGTCCTGAGAGAGAAGGGGAACCGAGGGAGGGAGAAGAGGGGAGGAGGAGGGGAGGAGGGGAAAAGTGGAGGGAGACACATGGACAGGAGGAGCAGAGAGAAGGCAGTTATCTGGAATTGGGAGGGGAGTAGCAGAGATGGGGAGAAAGCGTTTTACCTCTTGGGGCATCCCGAAGGAGGCAGCAGTCCTGCCTATACACCCTTCTCTAACCCGTCATTGCCCACAGCTCATATTTTACGTCCCTGGCCCAGCCCTCCAGCTAAGGTCTCTGCAGAAACCCTACGGGTATCACACCTGTTGCCCCCACAAGGAGCTAGGTTTACTGTTGCTCCGGGAACCAAGCACCCGCAGGTGTTGTTTCTCAGAACTACCTTGGGAAGAGTACATATTCCCCTTTTACACACTGGGAAACAGGCAGGCACGATCTCTGCCTTAGCTCCACTTTCCCAAGTGTTGGGCTGGCAGGGAGCGGGAGGTAAAATGTCAGAGCCCCAGAAGGATCAGACTGCCTGAGTGTTGGTGTATAGTCCCCATCCCTCCTGGGTAAACCACACCCCAACCTCTGGGAATAATCAAGGGCTCACGGTAGGCCCCTGTGTGTGGGAGAGCTGCCCTCAGTCCCAGTACCCAGCTTGCTAGGTAGGTAGAAGTGTTATTGAGTCCAAATTCATTCTCCTCAGTGCAGGACAGGCCAGTAAGTTGGGAGACCAAGTGTTGGGGCATGGAATAGCAAGTTTCTGTAGACCTAGATGGCAAACTAATGTCCTAGAAAACCATCTCCCCAAGTCAGAATTCAGGCTGCTTTCCTATGTGCTTGGTTTTTGCAAACTTCTTGGTGTAGGAATTCCTTCTTGTTAGAATCCTTTGTTCTTGCAGCTATCTCCCGGGGTCAGATCCCTGTAAACCTCCAACAAAACAAACGTTATTTTCTATTCTGCAACTTGTTATCTTTATATGATTGGAAAAGTGTTAAATACCCTTAAAGGTCAGAGCCTTCCGAATAGGCTCTCCTGTATATTTTAGGCTCTAGGCAACATTGTTTTACAAGCAAGATGAAGCCTAGGAGACAGAGCACAGGGTTAAAGTCAAAGGAACAGATCTAATATGGAGTCAGATTTCTTCTTTTCTATTACTGTGGCAGAAGCCACTTGAGGATTTAAGTCCCTTTAAGTTAAAAATAAGTAAAACTTTAAAGGAATTTACATACATTGGTGGGAACGTGCATAGCATATCTGGAAAAGCACACAAAGGATTGTAAACATTGGCATCTCCAGGGAGGCGTGTAAGAACAGAGGATGAGGGAAAACTTCTTTCACTTGAGTATTTTTTGCTCTGTTTGAATTTTTTTATCCATATGCATATATTTCTTTTTCAGTTAAAATAAATGTGTAATGGAGCAAAGGAGTAACTAGCTCAGCAAATACAGCAGCCATAGACTCACTGAGTCATCATTTTTGATTTAAGCCAGGAAGCATTGTTTGTCTCTCTCCTATGTGTCCAGTGTTGTTTTAAAACTTCTTTTATATTTTTTTTTATAAAATAATAACATGCTATCCCTCACCCCTGCCCAGGGCTGGTGGAAAACCAACTGAGTCTTTACTGAGTTGTTTTCCAAGGAGTAGAGATGAGTTATAAACAGAACACAACTTCAGGGCAAAACAGGCGGAGTGGTTTTCCAGCAGGCCAATAGCGATGACCGGTTTTCAATAGAGGTGCACAGAGGCTGAGAGAGAAAGCCTCCAGGACCCTACAGAAAGCTGCCCAAAGTGCCTTCCCCATGGCACTACTGAAATAGGAAAGAAGAAATCTGACTCCATATTAGATCTGTTCCTTTGACTTTAACCCTGTGCCCTGTGTCCTAGGCTTAGTCTTGTTGTTTCTGCACCTTTTGTGAAACAATGTAGCCTAGATCCTGAAATATACAGGAGACCCTATTCTCAAGGCTCTGACTTTGAAGGATATTAACACTTTTCCATTCGTATAAAGATAACAAGATACAGAATAGAAAATAACATTTGCTTGTTGGAGGTTTACACGGATCTGACCCAGGTGAAGAGCTGCAAGAACAAAGGATTCTAACAACAAAGAATTCATACACCAAGTTTGCAACAACCAAGCATTCCCGCTTCCCCTTTTTAATATAAGAGCCTGAATTCAGATTTGGGATGATGGTTCTCCAGGACATTGGTCTACCATCTTCTCCGCTGGCTTTACAAATTTAAGCCGCTCTTTCTTGCCCCAAATCCTTGTCTCCTGATGTGTTGGCCTGTAATACACGAGTAGAACAAGCCTGGACTCGGAAACACAAACATACATTGAAAGTACGCATTTGGTATATTAAATGACATGCTTCCACTCGTATTCCTGAGGTTTTCTTCTCTTGACCACTCCTACTATATTTTTGAAAAACCTGTCATGTGGACACATTTCCATCTCTAGCCACTACCCTTCCAGGTAAGAACTGATGCCAAGAAGGTAATGAAAGTTGCTAGAAGGTATTACCTCGCCAAAAAAGAGCAGAAGTGGGTTCTGGCTGATGTTCAGGAGCAGGCCGGGGCACCTGACAAGATGTCGTAAGTACGGATAGACATCTGGGCACCAAAGGAGAAGCTTCTAAACTTCCATGAGGGACTTGTTGGATAGGAAGGAACAGTCCCAGACTATAGTTCTGATCCCACCACGAGCTTCCTGGGCAAGGCTGGGCAAGTTATTTAAATTCTCTAGACCCGTGCTGTCCAACACGGGAGCCACCAGCCACATGCAGGATTATGATGTTATTCTGTAGCCAGACAGAATTATAAATAAACACTTTATTGCAAAGGGTCAGCAGGTATAATATTTAAAAACATTATTGGTTATCTTGCCCTAACAAGTTATTTTTGTATGTCTAGCTTTCTGTGGTTTGTAATGCCTGCAACTAATGATTCCCTTACAGTGAGGTATTTTGAAATTATAAGTTACTGGACACAGTACACTCATATCACAGTTGAAAAAAACTGATCCAAATAAGCAAGGTGATCTGACTTATTAGTTATGAGCAGGGGCTCTGGGGCCAGCCTGCATAAGAATTAATTCTCACTCTACCTCCAGGGAGTTCTGTGTGAATCTTGGACAAACTATTGTTGTTGTTGTTGTTGTTGTTGTTGTCGTTGTCTTTGTTATTATTTGTGCCTCTTTTTCCTTACCTTTTAAATAGCGAGGAATATGTTGACTCTATCCCCTACAGTGTTGGCAGGATTAAATGAGTAAACGTCTGTGCTGCCCACTTCCCTGGGTTTCAGCATTCTCCAGGCAATCAGTGCCAAACGCAGTGGCATTCTCCACTGTCTTCGTCAGTCTGGGATTCTGTAACAAATTACCGTGGGTAGGGTGGCTTAAACAACCAGCATATTCCTTACGGTTTGGAGGCTGAGGCTTTCAAGGTCAATGTATCTGGGAGAGGATTGCCAGCTCGAAGATGGCTGTCTTCCCACTATCTTCACGGCCCAGAGAGGAGAGAGAAGCAAGCACTTTGGGGCCCTGTATAAGAACACTAATACCATTCATGAGGGCTCTACTCTCATGACCTCATTTTATCCTACTAATCACCTCCCAAAGGCCCCGCCTCCCTGTACCATCACCCTGGGAGATGAGGTTTCGACATATGGATTTTGAGGGGATGCATTCAGTCCACACATCGGCTAATTCTCCCAAACATGCAGTCATCAAACCTGTAGCTAGTTTCAAAATAATGTTTATATCTCTCTACCCATTTCCATTCCTACATCTACTAACACTGAAGCCCTGTTACATTTTATTTCTTATTTTCCTTGTAGAGGTTTAATTGATTCCTCTAACTCCAAGGCTTCGCTCGCTCCAGTCTGCTTGACAGCCCTGCCAGGTAGGTCTTCCTTAAATCACCTTCCCACTTCACCTGGTTGTTTTTTAGGTGTAAATGTCAGAATTCTCTCCACACCCGATCCTACACCTTTAATCCCTTACACTACCGCTCACTATGTTATTTTCCTATTACCACTGTAACAAATTCCCATAAGCTTAATAGCTTAAACTAGCACAGAATTTTCAGCTTATGGCTGTGTAGGTCAGAGAACCAACAGAGTTCTCATTGGGCTAAATTCAAGGTACCAGCAGGTTTCCTTCCTTCTAGAGGGTCTAGAAGAGAATGTTTCCTTTTTTTCCCCCCAGTTTACAGAGGTCACCCACCTTCCATAGCTTGTGCCCCTCAACTTCCTCCATTTTCATGGTCAGCAGCCTTTCTGAACATTGCTCCATCGCTACACCTCCCTCTGATTTTAAACTCAGCTGGGAAATATCCTCGATTTTAAGGACACCTGTGATTACATTGGGCCCACCTGGACAGTCCGGGCTACTCACCCTATTGTCTCATCTCAGGATCCCCTTGTCCCATCCCACTCAGTCAGTATGTATGTGGCTGTGACATTCACCTTGTGTAACATTTTCTCTCATGAGCAATTTATGGTTCAAGGCACTTATAAGTGCCTTTTTGTTTTTATTCCTTATCCTTTCTACATTCAGTATGTCTGGTGAGATTATATGAATCCTTTTTATTTGTGCCCCTGCACTAATCTTTAATAATGTATCATGGGTTTAAAAGGCTAACTAATAGACAATTTAGGAGACAGAAATCCTCTAAGATTTTTATCCTAAAATATCTGTCATCCCTTTTGCCATGTACAGTAACATGTCACAGGTGGCTACCCTGTGGCCGGGGAGGGACATGATTCTGCCATCACACTCCTCTCATTCTCACCAATGTGCTGATCAACTAACCAAGGACCTATGCTCTCAACTTCACTCACTTCCTCCTCCTTTCCATTGACTATCCTGTTCCCACCGCTTCCTTCATTCACCACATCAGGATTTCATGACCACATTCTTCTCTAAATGAAATGGGTATCTTGCATCTAATGTCTGACAGCTGTTCTTATTGTATATGCACACACTGTCCTACACATAATCCCGTCCATCTCTTTATTTTCCTAGAATCATCCAGAAGAATCAGTTCCATGATGATGATGACGATAGTGACAATGATGACAGGGGCCTCTCAAGGATTCTGATAAAGAGGGAATCAATAAAGGGAGGGAATCATTGCAAAATTGCCCCAGAAACAGGCTTAAAGGTAAATAACTCTTATAGTGTTTAATGAAATTGACTAATATTTAACTATTTTTAAGACTTTATATCACTGAATTTAAAATTTTAACGGGAATTTTCATACACCACTAACCAAGATTCAACTCTAGGACCAAAATCCAAGGATTTCTGTCTTCTAAAAAATTGCCCACTAGCCTTTTAAACACGTGATCCTTTTAAAAAGTTTAGTGCTGGGCTGACAATAAGCAGGATTCATATAATCTCACGAGACACAGTGAATGTGGAAAGACTAAGAAATAAAAACAAAAAGCCATTCATAACGTCTTGAACTTTACGTTGCTCATAGGAGAAAATGTTTGCCAATGTGAGTGTCACATCAACATGATGACTGAGTGGGATGGGGAAGCTGATCTTCCTCATCAGTCATTTATGCTGATTTGTTAGATGCCAAAACAGTTTCCTCATTGAAATTGCTTCTAACAAATATGGAAGAATTTAGGTTCTACCAAAAGCAGGCTAAACATTTTCCCCTGCTTTCAGGTCTCTGGACTGAATGTCCCCACAAGAAGGACATGATTATGTTTCATAGGGAAGTCTTCCTGAGAAGCAACAGGCTTTCCTAGGGCAGAACTGCAGGGCCCCCCATGGAGGGCTGGAGGAGGGCTAGAGGGGACACTGGAAAAACAGCAGGAGTGAGTTCGGATACTGCTGCTCAGGTCGCCAAAGTCAGCATTGCTATCTCTAAGGGTATGACATTCTCCCAAATGTTCCATGAGTGAAGGAGCCTGTGAACACTAAGCAGGTTGTTAAGACACAGCAGCACATAACTTGCGTGACAACACAATTAGAGTATGATTTGATATTTGGAAAATGATTAGCCCATTGTTCTTTGAAACTGCAGCAGTAGCAATAGAAATAAAAAAGACTGAGCCGTCTTGGAGACAACAATCAATAAACAATTCTAAATCTGCAGAATTCCTTGACAATATTCAAGCAATGAGCTAGATGTGTGCTGCAGATACCTCTTACTGCAGAGCTCACTCCTGCAAAGCATAGAACTAGTTTCTCAGCACACAGAGGGAACCAAGTCAAGATTCCTAATCCTTTGAGATTTACTATATGGCTGGAAAGATCAGACAAGTACATACAGCCAAATATGATTAAATGTAATCAAATATTATCAAATGTGATTTGAGCACAGACAAAAGTGAAATTCCTTTCACCTGGGATGTAGAGAGACTTCTTCAGAAAATGTGGCTTTGGAGACGGCCAAAGACATGGGTGGAATTTTGGCGGAACAGGATGTAAGGAATTTAAAAGCTTATTCTAAAATTCATATAAAAATTCAAAGGATCCAAATATCCAAAACAACTTTGAACAAGAAAAACAAAGTTGGAAGACTTGCACTATCTGATTTTCAGACTTTATTTTATAAAGCTACAGTAATCAGAAATTATGGTGTTGGTGTAAAACAGGAAAATAGAATAATGGAACACAATAGAATGTTCAAAACTAAACCAACACTTATACAGACAATTGATTCTCAAAAAGGATGCTGTGGAGAAAGGGTCTTTTCAACATGTAGTGCTGGAACAATTAGATAGTGATACACAAAAAAAAAATGAACTTTGATCCACACCTCACAAAATATACAAAATTTACCTCAAAATGGATCATAGATCTTAATAGGAAATCTAAAACTATAAAACAGCTAGGAGAACAAGCATAGGCTTAAGCTTTATGGCCTTGGATTTGGCAAATATTTCTTTGCTATGACACCAAAAGTATCATCTATTTTAAAAAGAAACTGATAGAGTGAACTTTGTCAACATGAAGACTCTTCAAAGCTCTTCTAAACACTGCTAAGCAAATGAAAAGACAAGCCATAGACAGAAGCTATTTGCAGATCATAAATCTGATAAAGGTCTCTCTTTCTATCTGATCCAGAATAAAGAGGTCTCAAAATTCAATAATAATTCAAACACCTGAAAGAATGAATGAGGCCAGAAAACACACTTCAGTAAAGATATCCAGATGGATAATAAGCATATGAAAAGATGCTGATTAAAGATGTCATTAGTCATTAGAGAAATACTTTTAAAAGCCACAGTAAGATACTAGTTCACATACATACTAGAAAGAATACGATTAGAAAGACTGACCTTACAAGGTGCTGGCAAGGAAGTAGAGCAACCAGAACTCATACACACCACGAGGAATTTACAATAGTACAACCATTTTAGAAAAGTCTTTAACAGATTCTTTTAAAAAGGTAAACACCTATGTATCATATAACCCAGACATTCCTCATCTGGTGCTTTAGAAAGGAAACTCATATGTCCATACAAAGACTTGTAACCAAATATTCACTGCTATTTTATTTATAACAGCTCAAGTTGTAAATAACCCATGCATCCATCAAGAAGTAAATGCAGAAAGAAATGATGGTCTATACAAACACTGCTCACAATAAACTCTTCAGTAAAAAATCAGCACTAAACAATACTCTACTATAAGACAAATAAGCTATTAATACAGCAACACAGATGATTCTCAAAATAATTACACTGAATGAAAGAAGTCAGACAACATAGAGTAGATAATGCATGAATCCATTCATATAAGGATCTTGAAAATGCAAACCAATATGTTGTGATAGAAAGCAGATCAATGGTTCCCAGGGGAAGAGACGGGGAGGGAGGGAGGGACAACAAAAGGCAGGAGAGAAGCTTTGTGGGTGATGGGTATGTTCACTGTCTTGAGTGTGGTCATGGTTTCTTGGGGATATTCTTATGTCAAAACGTATTAAGCTGTACACTTTAAACGTGTGAAAATTATTTTGCCAAGTATACCTCAAAGCTGTTTTAAAAAAAAAGGCACTTTAGTCCTGATCCACCTCAGCGCCTGATTGGAGTGACATGATCAGTCCCTCACACTGTCTGCCTAACGGGAAGGTAGAAAAGCTCTCACGGAAGATAACATGGATTTTTCATTTGCAATGTCTGCCATGTTATTACATGCAACATGTCCAGACTATATGACAGATAACATGAGAATAAGGAGCATTAGACAAAGGATGCAAACCCCCAGGTGATGTAGGCATCAGAGCTACCAATAGAGGCTATAAAATACTTTTAATATATTCAAGAAAATAAGGAAATGATGGGAGAATAGATAACAGGGTAGAGACTTTCACCAGAGAAATATACTGGAATGTATTTTTAAGAAAAATCAAACAGATACTCTAGAACTGAAGCTTTCAGCTCTGGAAACAGGTAAACAGAGCTAATTAGGATCTCTTTTAAGTAAAACTTTCAGTAATTCCGGGTAAAATATAACAACAATGTAACACAGAGCTAACTATGGAGAGAGAAGTTCCCTGATGACAAAACAAAGAGGACACTTAAAGCCCAGAGTGGTCATCTTGTGAGCTGATGCCACCGCACCCTGGAGGGAAGGGGTTTTCATCTGCACATAAATAGGGATACAATGTCCATTTAGGAAAAAGGGTCCATACCAGATGTAGAAGACTCTTCCTCTATATCTATATAGTCAGAGACAGAGATGTAAAGTGGCAGCAGAGGTCACAGTGACACAGGGCCCTGGGCCAAGGAGTGTGAGCACCTCTGCAAGCTGGGAAAGGTAGGAAGACGAATCCCTCCCAAGAGCCTCGGTGTGGAACTTAGCCTTGGCCACTCGTTGGTTTTAGCAACTGACATTGACCTTGCACTTCTGCACCCTAGAACAGTGGGAAGATGAATGTGTATTGCTTTAAGCCACTGAGTCTGTGGTCCTTTGTTACAACAGCAATAGGAAAGGAACTCAGGAACCAATATGAACTTGAACCACAGGCTGCCTGCTGTGCTGGCTGGAAGTCCTTTGTCTCTGATCCTGGGGGAGTGTCCTGTCCTCTGGCAGCATCCACAAACTACCTCATGCTAACTTGGCAGTTTGCAGAGGGTTAAATCTTAACCCTGCACAGTTCTTGATATTTAGTTAATAAAAATGATGGTGTCATCATGGGTATTTTTCCATCTTTTAAATAACCTTCAGTCTTCTAATAAAGCTACTTCTAATTAAGAGACTGTGTAAATAGTTTTCAATCTTCATAATAAATAACTGTGGTTTTATCTGGTTACTTAAATTATGAATAATAATGTTCACATTTGTAAAAGTTATTAAAATCAACATTGTTTAATGAAAATATCATTTTTTTGCATGAACATGTATTAACTACAAGAAATGTTCCATGCTTTGTTCTACGATTTACTGTTAGAGCCTTAAAGAATAATATTTTCCTCAAAAGATATTACGACAAAGGGATTTCTTTTGGTGGAAAAGTTCCGGCATCAAATCTGGTGCATGTCTCAGGCCACTGGCAACACAGAGATGATAGAAATTAGGAGGCATTATAAACACAGAATCATTTTTAAAGGAATTAAAAAAAACTGGATGTGTGTAAACAAAGAATCAGAGGATATTCTGGTGAAACAAATGTATTTTTCAGCTTAAGCAAGACACGGGGTGAATAAATCTGAAATGAAAAAAACACCCAGAGATTAGCAGCGAGTCATGCATGCAGTGTGAATGATCAAAACCAAGTTGTTTCCAAACCAGTGTGCAGGCTTGATGCCTTCATGAATCAAATCTGTGTGGCAACAGGCCACCTCGAATACATGTTGATGAGGTATTTATAAGCCCTTCACCATCCCAAATCAAAGCCCACGCACGAGCCACAAGACCATCACCTACACATTTGGAAAACACACAACATGGTGAATAGCACTTTTCTTGTTCAGTAGCCGGTGGCCGCGAACTGTGAGCAGACAGAGATACAGGGACACAGAGGCACCTCCCCTCACTCAGCTGATAAACTTCCGTGCATTCCTGGGGACAGGATTGTCATAAAATGCACCATGGATTGATCCTCCTCCTAGGAAAGGAACCGTAGGGCTGTCATTAGGTTTGAGCAGGGGTGGGTGGAGGATCTCAGAAGAGTTGTTTCAGCACAACCAATAGAATTCTTGGCCACCGTGACCACGAAAGACAAGTCCCCTGCCATCCCAGTAGGCCCTTGGGCTCCTGACAAAAGCTGGGCTCAGTAAAGGGTTGAGTAGAAGGCACAGGCCTGAGGGATGCCCCAGCAATAGGCAGGAGGTAGGGCCTGGTTTATACTGCTCTAGGTGTATCCCAGCCTCATCTGAATACGAAATCAGAAATTTGCAAAACAGCAGAGTTGGGGTGGATCATCCACTCCAGACTCCTCACCTTACAGTTAAAAGGGTGGCAGCCCTGACAGGCAAAGCAACGTGCTAAAGGCAGAGCGTGGAAGTGGCAGCGCCAGATGAAATGCAGCGTGAAACCCCCGTTCAAGGCCGCTGACTCTGACGACGGGGCCAAGGTTTCCAACGAGGAGAATAAGACAGTGTAAATACTTTGTTCCCCCTAAAACCCCAAATGTTTTTTAAAGGCACAAAAACTCACCTTAACTAGCTCTCTTCTGAGGGGGCTCTCTTCTGCTTCTTCATCTTTCTGTCTCCATTTCCCTCTCTCAGACACAAACACATTCAGTTTTGTGAAAGGGGACTTCCTGCCATACAAAGACAGACTTCACATCTTCAGAAAGATACCTGACAAAGCACGTTTCTCAATTCAAGTCTTTGTGTGAGTTCTGGGCAACTGGCTTATTTTCTAGAACAATCGGTAGTTACAAAATCAGGAAATCATTTTCCACAAAGGAAGAGTTCTGGTCCGTGTTGATAAAGTTGGGGATGTCACATTTCATGAGTCTGTTCGGCTCCTCCTCTGGCCACCTGCTGCTTCTGATGGCTTCCTGGAGCAGAATATCACTGTAAAGGGCTATGGTAGGGATACCAGCTTTGGCCTTGTCCAAGTGGTCCACTCCATTGATGTAGCAGTGAAAGAGGGACCTAGATTCGTGATTGCACTGCCAGAGAACACCTTGGGCAGCAGCCATCTTCCAAAGCTGTTCAGTCTGAATCTCTTCTCGGGAGACTCTGCATTGCTATAAAGAAAACCAAAATAAAATATCGTTCACACTTTAGCTCGGTGACCTGAAGAATCAGTTTTTGCCATCTACTGAGAGCAAATCCCTGCACAGAGCATACTGACATGCACTGGAAGTGAAAGACATCACTTCTGAACACATACAATTAAACCCAAGGCAAAAGTCTAAAGTGAGGGCCCTTGGACCAACCTGAAAAGACATCGTTCCCTGAGAATCCTCAATATTGGTGTCTCGCACACCAGTGTTTCTCCGTGGGACACTCAGATCTCTTCATCAGGATTCGTTAAAGTGCTTCTTAAAATGCAGAATTCTGGGGTGCACACCCTCAGAGTCTCCAGAGGTAGCGACTGGTAGTCTGTATTTTCATAGCCACCAGGATCACTAAACATGCTCAGGTTTAGCACCGCGGTCTACATCGGGTCACCTGAGCATCGACAATTCTGCCTCACGGGGTGGGGGGTGCCATGTGTGTCAGGGTGCTGTCCTACCCACGTGTCTCCCCTGATTCTCAGAACTGACAGTGCTGCCCCATTGGGCACGAAATACCACCATTTCACAATGCATACGCAGGGCGCCCGACTGACAGATACAATCAGTGATAGGACAGGGGACAAAACTCAGCTTCCTGATACCTACTTTCACTTACTGTGGGACGAGTGATCAATTCAAGGGTAATAAATCAGTGAATGAGTGAATAACATGACTCTCGTTAGTCCCACGAGTGCCTGGAAGAGCAAGCCTGGGCACACTGAGAACCATAACAGCCCATCTACTTAAATGTCATCCTCCACAGATCTATGTAAAGGTTACTTCCATCCAGGCAGTGACTCCAGAAGGGCAAGAATCATGTATGAACACACTCTCAAATCCAGAACAGAACCTGACAACAATTAGGCTCTGGAGTCTGTGTTTAGCGAGTGTGGAATCTCAGTGATTCCAGCTCTTACACATTGTCTTCCCATCCCACCCCTCACGATATGGCCCCTATGACCAGTTCTCCCAGGGCTGGGGCCACGGAACCCATTTATAGGACTGGAAGAATCTGATCATATAAACCATCCCCCAGATTATCATCAAGAGTCACCTGCATTTCAGGGATCAGTAATCCCAGAAGCTTTGCAGTTCAGGCAGCTGAGGGATTTTTATATCAGCTCTGTCTTCTACTGTGACTGCCTGGGTGACATCAGACAAGGAATTCTGAAAAGCCTGAACTTTTCCTTTCAGGAATAATCTAATTAACAAATCTCGTTGACCACTCAAGAAATGTGATGTGAAGATCAATGATTTACACAGGAGTACAACATTCACTAGGTCGTGGATTTAGAATCAGAGAAAAATCATTTGAGAAAGATTGACAGAATGTAGCTTTAATGCGAATTTAAGTAGTCTTACCTTTCAGTAAATCATCTTCCCCTACTTATCACTTCACCCAAGTTTAAAAATATTTGAGAACAGGGATGAGTGTGCCAGCAATCTGAGACCCAATAACCTAAAATGTCACCTAGGAAAAAGAGGGGAGTAACATATTTTTAAAAAGCATGGTGAGGATGGCGGGGCCATCACCAACCCCAGACTAAGAAGCTCTGAGTAATAGCTTTCCTGCCTGCCTGGGACATCAGCTGATATGAAAATCCACCCAGAAAACTCACTGTCCAGCAGCTCTTCCGTAACACAGGATACACTTTCTCAGAATTAAGAATTGCGTCCAGTAACCACTTTGCTGAAGAATAAAGACAAAGGAGAACAAGAGATTTCTGCCCCTCCCAAGGGAGAGCCCAGACCTCGGGCTGCATGCACTGCGCCCACCTCCCTGGAGAAGAATAAACTGGACAAGGGCGTTCTGCGAAACTGGGGCAGCAAATGTTGAGATGGGAACAAATTGATCAGCTGGCCAGGGACAGCCCCCTCCGTCGCTGCCTTGGCGGCTGCCTCAGCGCTCTCAGCCCATCCTGCCCACCTCTGGTGGCTAAGCTGTCAGGGAAACTGCTTTGCGACCTGGAGCAAGAGAGGCTGCCCTCAGGCCAAGCTGTGGAAAAGATGGGAGCTAAACCCCCTGCTCCCAAGCGGCAGGCTCCATACCCCCGCCAACACCCCGCGGCCCCCGCACCCTACTGCAACCCCGGGGAAATATGACCCGAAGAAGTGTGACCTGGGAACGAGGGGCAGCAGAGGCCGCCCCCACGTCAGGCCTCCAGAGAGATTGGTGCTTATCCTCCAGCTCTCCAGGGGCAGCCCCTGTCCTCTCCACCTCCTGATCTCACTGCGCCCACCTCCCAGGAGCAATCAGACCGGGTGTGGGGTGTCAGGCGAATCTTGCGCCAGAGAGGACGTCCCCAGGCCAGGTCAGGGGAGAGGAGAAGAAGTGGCCCCATTAGGCGGGGCAGCCGGCCGTCGCAACTGCCTCTGCCCCTCGACCGCATCGGGCCCGTCTCCCAGGAGCAGGCTGACCTGGAGACGGGCATCCGGCTTCTTGGGCAGCAGAGGACGCCCCCAGGATTGGTCGTGGGGAAGAGGAGAGCAAATTGACAGGCTCCGCGCTGCAGGTCTTCTACCTCCGCCATCGCCACCCCGGCACCTTAAAGGCACCGCCCAGGGCGCCCCTCCCCCAGCAGGCTGAGTGGGACAGGTGCGTCTGGTGATCTGGGGCAGGAGTGGCCACTCCCACACTAGGCCATCGGGGAGACGGGAGCCAATCCACCAGCTCCCCAAGGCAGCCCCTACCCCCGCAGCAGCCACCACTCTTGCCCATGACCTCACAGTGGCCTCCTCTAGGGAGCAGGCTGACCTGGAGATGGACGTCCGGCGAACTTGGGACAACAGAGACCGCCCCCAGGGCAAACCATGGGGGGAAGTGGGAGCAAATGGATAAGCTCCATTGGAAAACCTGCCGCTGCTGCCACCACCCCCAAAGTACCAAGTCCAACTCCCGGGGTCAGGCCGACTAGGATACACGCTTCTCGTAACACAGGGCAACAGCGACCGCCCCCAGGACAAGACGCGGGGAAGATGGGAGCAAATGGGCCGCTCCCCCGCTGCAGGCCGCCGACCACCGCCACCCCTGCACCCTGACTACCCTGCCTCCCGCCCCCAGCAGGCAAAGTGGGACAGGGGTGTCCCGGGACCTGGAGCAGCAGAGGCCGCCTTCAGGCCACGCAGTGCAGACATGGAGCTAATCCACAAGCTCCTCCGGGGCAGCCTCCCTATGCCCGCAGCCACCACCTTACCAGCCCCCTGACCGCACCGCACCCATCTCCCAGGAGCAAGCTCACCTGGAGTCGGACCTCAGGCAAATCTCCGGCGGCAGAGGTCGCCCCCAAGCCAGGCCGCGGGGGAGAGAAGAAATGGAGCAGCTCCCTGGAACACATCCCCTGCCCCTGCCGCCTCCGCCGCCGCCTCCCAGGAGCAAGCTCATCTGGAGAACCGCGTCCCGCCTCTAGGGCAGCAGAAGCCGCCCCTCGCTCCGCCGCTGGGGAGAGCGGAGCGAATTGACTGGCTCCCCCGCGGCAGCCCCCCTCCCCCCGTGGGCCCCGCACCTTAACGGCCCCGCCCCCACTCCGCACTCAGCAAGCTGAGTGGGACAGGAGTGTCCGGCTACCTAGGGAAGCAGAGGCCGCTCCCAGGCCCAGCAGCCGGGAAATGGCAGCTATTCCACCCGTTCGCCAGGGGTAGCCCCGCTCCGCCCCTCTACCGCTGCCGCCGCCCGCTGACCTAACCGCCCCACCTCCCAGGAGCAAGCTTACCTGGAGTCCAACATCTGGCGAATCTCCGCCGGCCAAGCCCCACCCCAGGCCAGGCTGGAGGGAAGAGAAGAAATCGACCGGCTTGCCCGGGCAGCCTCCCAACCGCCACCGCCGCCTCCGCCGCCGCCGCCGCCCCAAAGCATTGCAATAGCCTCCCGGGGTCAGGCTGACTGCAAGGATGTGCACTTGCCTTCTAATCCTGGCCACGTCCCTGAGCACCTCCCTGCATCCCTACACTCCCTGCACCTCTGAACCCCTGCTACACTCTGCAATTCTGCATCCCTCCACCCCCACATCCCCTGAAATGCCTGCGCCCTCCACAGCCCCTGCACCCCTGTCACCAGTTACACTTTTGCACTGCTTACAATCCTGCACCCCTGCATGTCCCACACACCACCTCTTGGGCCTTTGGCAGAGTCTCTGCTGTTAGACCAATGCACAGGGACTCACTCTTTGCCAGTACATGATGCATCAGTGGACGTCAGGGGTTGCCTGCAGGAAGGTACATGTTCCCGGTCACTAGCCTGGGCCACTAGGGTGATCTCTGTGAGGTCACCCAGGATGGGTTCAGAGATGCTGTTCTCTGGGAAGAGAGGAGTTGAAACCGGTCTTGAGGGCAGAGCTGTGCTCACCAGGCCGTCCACGCTTCATGTTTTACACAGGGCTTCGGAGAAGTGAAATGGATCCAGCCAAGTAAGACCGGCCTGCTGTGCGCCCACCTCAGTCCTGGGCTCTGAGTCAGACCGACAGGCTCCCACACTCAGGGCCCAGTTTGGGCACCTGAATTGTCCCTTTGAGGCATCCCATCAGTTCTCAGGATGAAGTCTGGCTGCTTCCACCCCATGGCCCTCCCTCCTACTGTGCTGGCCTCAGGAAGGTTCCTTATTTGGGGAAGAAGGCAGCCCACACCTTACCCCACCCCTCACGTTTCTCTAACCCAGGCTGGTGCTCTCTCTGCCCCTCAGAGTCTGGGAAGCCATCCCTCTTCAGTTATGTCCCTTCTGAGATGGACTTGCTTCCACTCAATTCTAGGCGAGGATGCACCATGGAATGCACTGGGTAAGAGAACCAAAATAAATAATTTCTTCTGTGAGGTTGTCTGTTTATCTACTGGGGCTGGGCTGTGTGTAGTTTGCTACAGCTATTGGTGTGAGAGGCTAAAACAGCCTGTGTGTCCTTGTTTTCATCTCCCCGCTGTCTTTGGGTTTTCCCTAGACACTCCTGAGACATTTACTTCTTTTAGTTTTACTCCTGTTATTACACACGGGCCCTACTGACATGGAGGTAAGGTGTTGGGGGAGCGGGACAGAGCAGGGCATCTGCAGTCCTGTGATTAGTTCTCATTGAGCCTGTGCCCTGAGCTGTGACCTCCACAAGTGTGTCTCTTTCCCCCACCCCAATTTGGGTGACACAGAAGGGATTTCCCTTCTCCCAGGTTGGTTAGGCTCTGGTAAAATTATTTCTCATTAAAAAAACAAACAAACAAAAAACAACTTCCCCCAATGAAACGGAATGTTCTGGGTGTATTTCAATACAGTTATTTTCTCCTTTCCAAGCAGGAAGAATGAGGAGTTATCCTCTGACCTTCATTCTGAGAACAGGACACGGTCCTGGATGTAAAATACATGAAAAAGAGCATGGGGCCCCTCTGACTGGCCCCCTGGAGTTGTCACACTCTGATTTCCCCACACTGAGCCTCCTGCTGGCCTCAGGGACCTGTTAAATCTACCTGCCCCCGGGATTCTTATAAAAGCAGGTTCTGCCTTGGGAGCTGTGACTCTCCAAGCCTGCCCGCTGTTCCCTTTGCAATCTCTCTGGGTTGGGAGCAGCTTTCCCCCTCAGTTTTCTGGGATCTAAGAAGAGCAGTGGGTTTGCAGCTCCCTCAGATCTGGTGTTATTTTCAGGACAGGAGGAAGAACTTCTGAGCTGCACACGAGCTGGACCAGAGGCTGGAATCCTCCCTTCCTCTGCCACTGTGCAATCAGTGGCTGTGGTTCTAGCCGAGTTTCTGAAGATGTGGACTTAAACACACATATCCCAGCCCCCACAGGAGCACACAGTCCCATAAATCCACTTAGTTTCCACTGGTAACTATGGAGCCGATGGGGACACGGGTTTCGGGACCACAGAGGCCTGACTGCACGACTTGCTCCGTGGCCTATTTACGTGGTTGCTCTGGGCCTTGTCTGAAGTGGCTTGCTTACCACACCTGGTACGTGGGAAACACAAAATAAGTACTAGAACCTTCACTTTTTCTCCCTCCAGGGCCTTCAAACATAGAAAGTAATAAGTGAACTCAGACAGCCTAGTCACCACAATGAGGTCCGTCCAGCCTGGCTCTCCTGAGTGATGGGCACTGACTTGCACCTTAACTCAGAACAGTAGAGGAACCGCCTTCCTCTAACTGGGCCTCTCCCCACACCAGGCACACCCGCAGCTCAGACGGGGCCAGCTGCCCCACTGAGGTGTGTGCTGGTGGCTTCAGTGTGACCTGGCCCTGCCGGGACATGAACCTGCAGTGAGTGAGGTGGAGGGTCGGGTGGAGGGGGGTCCCTTCTGGGGTGGCAGGGGCCCGGTAGCACCCCTCCCAGCCTGGTGCCTGGGGCTCCCTAACACCTCCTACAACTCCTGGGTTGGCTCCGGTCCTGGCCACTCCACACACCCTCCCAGTATCTTTTCATTATGTCCCTTTTCTGCTTTTATCAGCGAGAAGTGGCTTCTGTTGCTTGTTCAGTGAAACAGTACATCGGTAAACCAGACTACTTCTAATATCAGTAAAATACCAACCTCGGTCAGCTCGCCGGGCAGACCGTGCAGCACAAAGGCCTGAACAGGGCTGTGCGAACGGCTTACGTGAAGGGTCCTCATCATCTGTCTTCAGAGATACAGAAGCTGATGGTTCAGGTAAAACCTCAGGGTGGGATTGAGGAATCCAAAGCTGGTTGGTTTCAAAGGCTAACTGGTCAGACCAGACCCCTGAGCTGTGGTCAGAAGTCTGGCTCAAAATCACGCAGACTCAGCGTCCTAAGTGCTGGGTGCTGTTCCCTTTGCAGGCTCTCGTTGGGGATTCACTGTAGCCCCTTAAATACAGCAGAAATTCCAGCCCCATTAGCCCCCACCCTGAGTGTTCCATGACACAAATCCCGGGAGTGTTTAATTTTCATCTTTGTTTAGGAGGATGAAGGTGGTTCAAGAGAAGACATAAATTCACACTTAGTGACACAAGGTCACAGCCAGTACTTCCTCCACGGAGAGCTATGTGCTCCCACAGTGGTGGCTGGGGGCTGGGCAGAGACTATCTGCTGGTTCCAGAGGGACTCGCTCCTCTGGCCACAACTCATGGGTCGGACAACAGATCCAGAGGGTGACAGAGCATCTTTCCTGGGAATTTGGAACTGACACATAGAAATCAAGTTCACTCATCTGGGGATTGGTGGAGGGGAGGGGCGGTGGTTGGAAATCAAATGAAACCAGAGCATGAGAGAAAGTTAGAAGTGAAAGAGCGAGAGACAGAGAGACTGAGCTTGTGAGAGCAAAGAGTCAGAAAGAAGGCAAACAATCAGGGGACAGAGGAATTCCAGCTCCTGACTGTCTAGTCTGTCCCAGCCCATCAACGACCCCGTGAGATGTTTAAAAACATTCCAGTTTTGCAGATTAGGAAACAGGCTGAAAGAGGTGGGGGCTGGGTTTGGGTGCACAGTTAATTCAATTGCCGCTGGACCCCACACTTCCCATTGCCTGAAGGCACCCTAATCCTCACTGGGACCCCTGTGGTCCCCTGACAGCCCAGCACCCTGATCAAAGGGCCCCTGCGGGAGTGGGAACCCCTCTTGAGTGTGGAGAGTTCCCTGACCCAAGATGCCATGCATCAGCAGGCTCCCGCTCACCCCAGGTTAACATCAGCCCAGCTGTACAGTCTCCCGACCCGCTTCCCTCCCTGCCAGGCACCCCCATCCTTACCACCGAGTGTACTGCAGGAATTCAGGCACAGGGATGCCCAAATCAACTCGAGCCCACCGGCTATAGAAACAGCAGACTCCCAGCCCCACCTGGGTTGCGAGGGGACAGAAGGTGTCCTCAACTTTCATGTGTCTAAGACAATCTTCTTCAGCTGGAGGTTCTAGAGAAAAATAAAAGGTCCAAAACATAGTTCAGTGAGGAATTCCTCCAAGGACCTGACTCCAGTGTCTACAACCATGTGTACCTACCCCCAGACTTGGGGTGAAGGTGGATTATTGATCAGCACAACCCCTGGTGGCCCAGCTCCTTGGCTTGGCTGCCCAGAGGGGGCTGGGGGAATGGGTAAGGCCAGGGCAATCAGGAAAAGCACAGAGGACCTGACCTCTCCCTTCTGCACTCGTAAACCCTTCCCCAAATCTCAAGGCATTGGACAGAGAGCCGCCACAATAATGAGATGCTCCCATCTCTTCACTCACTCCTGTCGGTTCACTTACATGCTGAGCATCCACTGGGTCCCAGGACATGACACATAGGATGGCTGATGGGACAGGCTTGGTCCTTCCCCCTGGAACCTGTTCAATCTGATCAAAGAATGATCACTCATAAAGAGTTTCTCAAAATTATACAGAGACCAAAGACCAACTGCAGAGTGAACCAAATTTAAAAATATATATGAAGATACCCCAGTCTCCCCGCCTAAGGTTAACAGCATAAAGCAAAAAATTCTTGCCTTTAATCACCAAGGAAGTTGTCACCCCCTCTCAGGTGGAAAGGAGAGTTATTCTTTGAGCACGTCACAGAAGTGCTCCATCGGATTGGACCAGGGCACCTACATTCATTCAGCAAATGTGTATAAGCTCCTACTATGTACGGGAATCTCCTAACTAGACCGTTCCCAAGGCTCTCGGGCTTTATCAGTCAACAAAATAGACATGACTCCCCATCACTGGGGGCTCAGAATTTTAGCAGAGGAAACAGGCAGCATGTTGGGGTAGCAAGAGTTTGGAAAAATTTTTAAAAAAGAGTGATATGAGCAAACTCGGGTGATGGCGGTGGGGTGGGAGGCAGGCAGGAGGGAATAAGGCAATCCTGGCAGATCTCACGGAGTAATGAACTTGAAGCAGAATAGATCCGGAGGAAGAAGGAAGAGCCGGAGCCAGAGGCCCCCAGAGTGAGGGGGAGAGTGTGGGCAGAGAGGCAGAACACGCCGGGTCCTGAGGCCTTTGTGACGACTTTGGCTCCTAATGACATGGTGACCCGTTTAGTGAGTTTTGAGGGGAGGGGTGATGTAGTCCAACTTATGCTTTTGTGTTTGTGTTTTTTGGGGGGAGGTAATTTATTTATTTTAATGAATGTGCTGGGGATTGAACCCAGGATCTCAAGCATGCTAGCATGCGGCCTACCACTGAGCTACACCCACCACCCCCAATTTATGTTTTTACAGGCTCCCTCTGACTCTGTGTGGATGAGAGATTGTAGGAAAGCAAAGATGGAAACAGGAGGCTATTGGTATCCAGGAAGGGCTGAAGGTGGCTCTTAGGAGGGCGGGGAGCAGAGAGCAGGTATTTAATTAAGACAAAATATCCAGAATTTTCTAACAAGCTGGATTTGCTATCTGTGAGTGTAAAAGAAAGAGAGAGAAAGGACATGGTTCCAACATCTGGGCCTGGACAATGGGAGGGATGTCCTCTCCGGATGGGAAAGGGGATGGGAAAAGGTGGGGCTGAGCAGGTGGAAAGGGGCTGGTATCAGCTCAGTTCTTCAATGTCATGGTTAAGGGGTGTATTACATATTGCCACAGAAGTGCCTAGTAGGTAGAGGAATCTGTTTTCTTTTTCTTTTTAACATTTAAAAAATATAATTTAAACATATTAATTGTATTATGTGAATGATTTGGGAATTTTGTTTCATGCCAAGGTATAAGTTATATATAGCCAAATGGAACATATATCAAAAAAGGGGAGAAATGAGGGCTTTCACATAAACTGACTGTCCGTAACGTAGGTAAAATTTCAATAAAACCAGTCTTCAGGGCAAAAACCTCATCTCGGTGTTACATAAAAATAAATGAAAAACGACTATGTTGATGTACCATTATTTCATGTTACATAATAGCCCCAAACTAACACAGTGTTTAACTATGAGGCTTGTAGAAATACTATTCGCTTTATTCACATAAATACAGAAGTGCAGAAATGTTCTAAGGTAGAATTAGCATCTTAGTGGAAATAATACATATTTGAGCATTTTACATGATATATATGTACTGATTCAAAATTTGGAAAAGTAATTACATAGTAGAACATATGTATGAATGAGAAAGCAAGATGAATGAAAGGAAAAGAATGTGATGTGAGTCTCAGGGATAAAGGCTCAGATGGAAAGGGGAAATCAGGGAATTTTGGAGAAATCGAGAAATTGATGGCATGCCAATTTCCAAGGCTGGGTTGCTTCCACCAAAGGAATAGCAGAGAGAGAGAGAGGAGAGGCCCAGGAACCCACCCTGGGGAACACCCACAGTATATGTTTGGAAAAAACAGGAGACATTGGCAAAGGACCAGCCAGCAGGCCAAAAGCAGAAACAGACAGAGCGATGGGCTGGAGGTTGAATGAAGCAGGAACACGGGGTAGGAGGGATGGAAGAGCTGGGTCAAATGCTGCCGAGGGGCCAAGCATGATGAGGAGTCAAAATTGACCACTATATTTAGCAACATGGGGTCACTGATGGCCTTGACAGGGCAGTTTCCATAGAGCGAGGGATCAGGCGAAAAGCCAGAGTGGGTGTAAAAGGGGATGGCTCAAGAGAAGATGCAGACAGTGAGTTTAAACAACTCCTTAAAGATTTGCTGCAAAGACACAGGGTGGCAATTGGTGGGGGTGAATTAGGGTCAAGGAGTGCTGTTTGTTTAAGAGGATGGACGTTTATATACTGATGGTGCCAACTAGCAGGAGAACAAAATAGATGAGGCAGTGAAAGAGAGGATGGTTTTGGGAGTGACAACCCAGAGAAGATGGGAGGGATGGGGCCTCGGGGACTTTTGGAGGAACTGCCTTTCGATGCCAATTTTAATAAGCAGTGGGGCACCGAGAGTGAGGTCACAGACATCAGAAGGCGAGCGGATGTGCTGGGAGTTGCTTGTGAAATTTCTCTTCTGTTGGCTTGTTTGCTTGTTCAAAGTATAAAACTAATGTTACCAGCTGAGGAACAAGGAGGAAGAAAGAGTTACTGGAGCCATGAGCAGAAGATAAGAAAGAGCCTTCCAGGGAGAATGGGACAGTAAAAAGGGCAGGGGGAGGCGGGGGAGTGAGCTCCCAGAAAGTTACATTTTCTCTTTGACGTCCCCAAATGTGTGATGTGTTATTACCCTTCCTGCTGTCTACAAAATAAAAATTAATTATATTTCAGAGGAAATGCTATTTCATTCTAAGAGGCTGCCTGTTTCTCAGGAATGGTCATCTTAAACTGCAAATATTACAAACAACGTTGAAAAGATGAACCTGTGTACCTAGAATCCCCTATTTTCTATTAATCTGTTTACTACTTAGTTCCCCTATCAATAACACATAACAAATACTGCCATGATGGAGGTTCATCGATGCTTAAAAGGAAATGAATTCTGTATCCTTTTGCTAAATTCCATGGCTTCCTTAATATGCAGTTCCACTTGGAATTTAGGAATGTCTGGTATAAGAAGTGAGAAACAGTTTGAGAAAATCCCGGCTCAGAATTATACATCACAACCACATCTCACAAGTATATACAGCCGTAAAAATGTTTAAAAGCAAAACTCCGTAACTACTCTTAAAGAACTTTGCAAACCTGGGCCTGCCAAGATGTTTCCAAACTGGAAAGGAACTCCAATCTCTTGCCTGGTACCGGAACAGAGGCTGGCCAGCCTTTTCTGTAAAAGCGAGAGAGTAAATATTTTCAGTTTTGCAGATCATTTTGTTGTAGGTAGGCAATGCAGGTAGGCAATAAGAAAGCTAAGAGCCCTGGGAGACAGGAAACAAATGGGCATGCCCACACTCTCCCTTCCACTCAGGGCAGCTTCTCTGTGGTGGGGAGCTTTGCCACAATCACTTGCTTCTTTGTTTCCATTGGTTTCTTTGTTTCCACCTTACTGCTCAAGCTCAGAACTTCAGGTGGGCCTGGTCCTTCAGCATCCATGCAGAGAAGGCTGAGCGGGGTTGGGAACCCCACCTGATGGAGAAGAGAGATTACTGGGAGGGACATTGTGGAGGCCACCATGACACGAGACAATCACACCTTCCGCAGTGAAAGGGAACGAAGACAAGGGAAGGACACAGTAGTGGGACCCCTAGGTCGCCTGCCAGGCTTGTTCTCCCTCCACGGCAACCATGGGGGCCTGGGGAGTGTTGGGCTTCAGCTACGGTGATTAGGATGAAGGGACTCAATATAAAGGACCCTCCACCTCCTCACTAGGTTCCAAACGCAGCCCCTCTAAGTCCACCCTCTGAGTTTCTGGAACTCTGCTGGAAGAATACATGAGCAGGCCAGAGCCAGAGCCCAAGCCAAACATGACAGGGGTCTCGTGGGGCTGTAACCCCATGCTCAGTGGTCGGGGACTCCTTGCAAATCTGCATAAATCCCTGTTCCACCTCATTCCTGGGAGAAACCCCAGATCTCCTCCTGCTCTGTCTGTTCTTCTCTTGAGGCTATTGTCCTGGAGGGATGCTGAGTCCTTGAACCTGGTCCTCCAAACGTACATAAGCAGCCTGTTCAATAAAACAAATTATGCACTTTTTCACATTTGCCAGTTTTTTGATTCCAGAAAGGCTGTGGGACTCATTCTCACAGTCTCCTGTGCCGCCACCACATGGTGACCCTCTGCTCATGTAAACACGATTTCCCACAACTGCACCCTGCCTCCCAGCTTGTCAGAGGGGAGTGTCCCACAAAGACACAGGTGTTTGGGAGGATCCTGTCCCCCAGCAGAAAGCCTGCTCCTGGAGCCACGGACAGGGATCTGGCCTCCTAAGCCGCTCAGCTCTAATTCAAAGCCTAAAGTGGGGGCCCCGAACATTGCTGAATGACTTTCTGAATCACCTGGACTGGAGGGGACTGATTTTCTTTCCAGGAATGGAGGTAGCGTAGCCTCCATTTTCAGGGCTGACCTTGACGATGGATCTAGTTCCCCCGACTGCACCGCAGGAAGGAGAGGCCCTTCCATCCCACAGCTTGGAAACCCAACCCAAGGGAGTACTGAAGCAGTGCATTGCTGCCAGGTCCAGCATCCCTGCAGAGTGGCCTCTGCCCTTGAATGAGCCCCTTCCCAGGGCCTTTCTTGCCTGGACACGACCACACCCCAGACTGTGCCAGAGCTCTGGGGCTCTGCGTGTCCAGGGCACACAGGTGGGACCTGAGCCAGGTGTCCCCTGGGCCTCAAGGGAGAGAGGTCTGCTTCTGCATCAGGGGAAGGTGACCCCACAAGGCTGGCAGGACACTCTCAATATGGACCTCCAGGAGCCCTGAGAGCAGTTTCCCTGCAGGTGTGAAGAGCCATCATCAGGAGGGCAGGCCCCTCTTTATGCAGACCATCCAGCAGTGCTGGGCCCACGTGCTGACCTCAGAAATCTACATGCCCCCAGGATACCCCAGGCAACCTCACAACTTCGTCACTTGGTGACCTGGGTACCACGAGCTCCTTGGCCATCCCATGAGGGTGGTCCTTGCAGGCATGGTCTCCAGGTTCTCCCGTTGAGAAATCCCCCTGGGTTTCTGTGGTCACAGAGCACACACCAGAAGATTCTAGTCCTGCAGTGACCCCCACAGCAGTCAGCTCCCCTGTGCATGTCCAGGGACAAATGACAGCAATTTATTGCCAGGAACCGTGATGAACAAGGGGGTGGGATTCCATACTAAGTTCAGGATTCTGGTAACTCACTCTGCACCCCAAAAAGCTTCCATGAGAAATGTGTGTATTGGGATGTCTGTGCCCCTAGAAGAGCTGTTCCTGAGGGTTCCTGGGACCCTCCAGCCCCTCTCAAGGTTCTCAGATCCTGGGTCTAAATTTCTATCTGCCTCTTTTGGTGTACGGCACCTGTGTCTCGTGGTCACAGGTCACTTTATTGCATGACTTGGCATGTTCTTAGTGCTCGTCCTCCACCCCTGCACTAGACTCCCAAGATGTTCCCACTGACCCTTGGCTCCCTGGGTGGCTTGGGGGGCCCTAAGTCTGCACCCTTCACTCTCCTCCTCTACCCCCACCTCTGGGGCCACCCCTAGGTGGACTTGGAGGTGTTTGTAAATGAGTCTTACACAAGGACATGTCTGGACAAAGCAGGACCCCACCCCCGGAAAACTCACCTGCTCCCTTCTCAGAAGAGGACCCCACAGCCCCACATTGCCTCCCAGGGGTCTACTCAGGACACAGTCCTCCAGTTATGGGCAAGGTGTCTCCCTGGAATCCTTGCTTCCAGGAAGAGTCTCTCTGTCCTTCTTCAGAGTTTAGAGGCGTTCCCATGTCCCTGACCACCAAGATGCCCAGCACAGTCCCTTCAGTGACCTGGAGAGACAAGGAACTTATGTGGCCACAGGTCTCACAGGACACACCTGCAGGGACCCCAGACTAAAGGGCTGTCCTTCTGCCTTCTCAGGTGTGGCTCCTGTGGTACCTTTTTGCAGGGGGTCCAAACGGGGAGTGTGGCCCAAAGCAGTTCATGGGGCTCTCTGGGCAGGGAAGACTTGGGCCAGGTGGCCTTGCCTGGTTTCCCTGCTGGGCCACTCTGAAAACCCCCGCTCCTCTGGCTGTGGCTGGAGGACCCCCAAACCTCAGGGCGGGGCCCTTTCTCTCAGCCTCCACTGACTCCAAAGCCACGCTGGTGCTGGCGAGGGGAAAGAGCTTTCTTGCCTTCTTTTGGCCAAGTTGCCACAGGTGGATGCTGCGGGGAGCTGGAGAGAGAGGTAGCACTTGCTCAGATGTGAGTGGTTAAGCAATTTGACACCCTGTCAGCTAGCCTTAAACATTGGAATGAGGACTTTCCCGGTAAAGCTGGAAGTTACTTTCAGTAACTTGTCTAAAGATTTCTTTCTTTTTTTTCCACTTAAAGACTCATAAAATCTCTCCCAGGTCATTCCTGGTATGGACCATTATCCAGGGATCAATCAGGAAATGCAGGAGGAGAGGGGTGGGGGTGGGGGAGAGGGGAGGTTAGATCAGAGCCCACGGAGAGGAGATGCCCCTCCCAGGAGCCACACACTGGGCTGTGGCTTCTGGCATCCAGCTCTCCTGTTCTCAGGCCCATTCCATCTGCGGAGTTTTCCAAAAAAACAATGGTGGAAGGGCCATGGAGGACACCTAGACCTTCCAGAATAGACAGGGGGAGCAGAGTCACCATGCTGGCCCTGGGTTTGGAGACAGACCTGCAGTGGAGACCACAGGCTTCTAAGAAGCCAGTTTCGAAATAAAGGCAGTATGCGCTGAAATACCCGGTTCTAGCGAGTTCTTCATCATAGACATGTAATTTACATAGTTCTCACCACGAAATTCTGTGTTCCCAACACGCTACATGAATGACGGCTTCAACACACATTCATTTCTGAGATGTGAACAAGTGTAGAGCCGCTCTTTCATCCAGCATAATGGGCATGGCTACACCTAAGAACACTTACCAAGATTTCTCAGCAAGAGCCAATTTCGAAATAAAGGCAGTTTGTGCAGGAAAAGCCTGTTGGAGTGAGGGCTTCCCCATACACATGTAAGTTATATAGTTCCTCTCACCATGAAACGCTGTTCCCAACATGCTACATGCATGAAGGCTTCGACACACATTCAGTTCTAAGATGTAAGCATGTGGAGAGCCGCTCTTTCATTCAGCACAAAAGGCATGGTTACACCCAGGAAGATTTACCCAGATTTCTCAGCTGCTTCCTTCAGCCAGATTCAAAATAAAGGCAGTTTGTGCTGGGAAAGCCTGTTGGAGCGTGTTCAGAGCTGTTTCGGGCTCTGTCCCAGCTGGAGGGTGCAAAGCCCAACCTCCAGAAAGAGGGACCAGGACCCCACCCGCCAGGTGGTGTTGCCTTTGTTGGGGAACAGTGATCTTTGGGTAAGATATTTTGCGGCTCTCTCTAAAAACTGATTTGACTTAAGTTTGCATCCTAGCCACCAGTTCCAGGACAACAGAAAAGGCATACCCTACATCCCTTTGCACTCAACTCTTCCCAAAAGAGCAAATATTTGTCCATGAAAATACCAGCTGCTCTTCTAAGGCCCACTAAATACCCAGCAGTGTGGGCGGCGCACTCTTGATCAGGGACAGGAGGAGAGGGAACAGCGGTCCTCCGGCAGGCTTGGCCTGGTGTGGCAGCTGCGCTGTGGGTGCGTGGTGGGGAGGGAATGCAGGGAATCCTGTTTGAGGGGCCTCTGTGCACGCCTGCATTATAGTCTGAGGTTTCATACAAAGGCTCCAGGCATCCTAACTGATCAGATACAGCCCCCACCCTTGGGCTGGAACCACCAGGAGATAAGTACCTGTAACAGGGACACTGCCTGGTGTGGGGAGAGGTCATGGGACACTCCGGGGGCAGGGGCGGTGGTGCTGGGGAAGGCAGGGGATGCAGTGAAGGGTGGAGGGAGCAGGGTCCTTTGCTTGGGGGTGCGAGTTCTTTGGGAGACCACAGGGCATGGCACACATCATCCCCACCCTATACCCCAAATTCCTAGCCCCGCCAAAACAGGGGCTGCTCTGCACCCTCTCAACGTGGCTCTCCTGTAAGACCGCACCCAACCAGGCATCTGGCACCCTGCCCTACCTCCCCTCTTGGGACAGATCCCTTCTTCTTGGAAACTGCCTAGCAGCGCGTATTCAAGGCCGGCAGCCGGCCTGGCGGATCTGCACTTCAGGTGCCCTACCTGGCCAGCCGTGCCTGCCTGGGCTCAGTCCTCTATCTTGCCCACCGGTAGCCTGGGTCCACTTCCGGTGCAAGCGGAGGCCCCGGAGCCCAGGCTGAGCCCCGCACACAGACAGGTGAGGGTGCCCCCGCCCCGCTGCCCCGCCGCCCCGCCGCCCCGCCCACTGATGGCAGCACTGCCCCAGCCTCCGGCCGGTGCCACCTGCAGGTGAGGACGTCCGCGCGGCCCCGCCCGCCCCGGCCCCGCCCAGCTGCCCCATAAGCCTCCCCCCACCCCCGTCCTGGCCGCGCCCTGGCTCCCATTGGCTCCGAAAGTTCTGCCCTCGCACGTCTAGCCTCGGGAGGACGCAGACGCAAGCGCTAGGGGAGGGCCCCGCGGCGTTGCCATGGATACAGACGCCGCGCTCCTCGCGGGCCGGCGTGCGCTTCTGGGGCAGGCAGCGGGCTCCGGAAGTGTGCAGCTGCCCGGGACCATGGCGGTGTTTGCTGCTGGGGATGGCGGCTTGCTTGGCCGGGCCACTAGTTCTGGCCGCGTCAGTCGGCGGCCGACATCCTTTCTGGGGCGGCGTCTCACAGACGGTAAACGTACGGCCGCGCCGTTGGCGGGGCCAGTGGACATGGACCGGGGTGGGATCCGGGTTGGTGTGGCGGCCGGGGAGTGCTGTGGTGCCGGGGAGCGGGTTGGGGCGGGGGGGACAGGGCTGGGGCACAGCCTCTGGCTTTCCTCCCCCTCGGGCTCTGGGGCTTGGACCGCGAGTCCGGGTAGCCCTGCGTGGCCGCGGCCTCCCAGAACCCCTGGGAAGTGCAGGTGGAGGACCCGTCTTTTATGAAGCGGGGCCTTACCCGGGTTTTGAAGAGCCCCAAAATCAGATGTTGGAATAGGGTGGTTTATCAGCCTTGTATATCAGCAGGGAAATTTCAGTTCCATCCAGATGTTGGCTCCTTCGATAAAACTCAGGAGTAAGACAAGGGTCAGTGTCAATTAGCAGTTATCTAGGGCTTGACTCAAAATAGACTGTGCGGGGTGTAGAGATGGTAGATGGGCCCTCCCTTTCAAGGTTGGTAGTCTTCTGGAATTAGAGGCCTCAGTTGAGGATTACATCCTCATCTGCAGTAATGGAGGTTGTGGGAAACATTAACACAGAGAAGGGAGGGGTGTTGCTGCGGTAACTCATTAAAGAAGCCAGGACACTTGCCTGGCTCTTGTGTAGGAGAGTCTCGCCTAGGGTAGGGCAGCAGTTATCAAAGTGAGTCCGAGGCCCCTGAGATGCAAGACTATTTTCGTAGAAACGCCGGGAAGTCACCTGCCTTTTGCACACTCTTGCACTCCCGAGTTTCCTGTGGGGTTTTCCAGGGAAAACCTGGTCTGTGATATCACAAAACAGGTAATGTAGAGGCAGATAGAATTAAGCTCTCACCAGTCCAAAAGAGATTTTCAGAAATTAAAATCACTGCTATTCCTCTCATTAATGATTTTTGTTTAGAAAAATATACTTATTTTTTGCTTAAGAGTATTAATGGTATCATGTAGTAGGTTGTTATTATTTTTAAGTGAACTCATAAGCATTTTTTAAAGTTCTTATTTAACTTCTAACACAGGAACTATTGATAGATTTAACCTACATAAACAGCAGCCTTTTGAAGTCCTCAGTAATTAAGAGTGTACAGGGGTCTTTAGGCCAAGAAGTTTGAGAGCCCCTGGAGAACGGGTGCTCAGGTACTAGTCAGGTGCTTAGCATTGATAGACAGATGCCAAGATGTCTTCTGCATGTGCTCCCGGACTCGAAATAATTGGCCACACAGAGATCAGTGGGCAGTGCCTCCACTATACAAACCAGAAGCTGCTGAACGTGTCTTGAGTCTAGGCCATGTGCTGTGCAGAGATTCCCATTGTATCTGTTCTATCTAAGCCGGGATTCCTGTGCAGAGACCTGGCCCTGAAGACCCGCTCTCCTTTGCTCCCTGCCAGGTACCTTCTGTGTTATGTCAACCCTCCGGAGGGCTTCAGCCTCCGTAGGGGCGTCTGTATCCACATCGCCTTCCTCCTGAAGACCCTGCTGAAAATGGAGGAGTCGGTGCTGGTGATACCCCCTTGGGGCCACCTCTACCATTGGCAGAGCCTGGACATCCACCAGGTCCGGATTCCCTGGCCTGACTTTTTTGATCTCTCAAGTCTCAACAGAAACATCCCTGACACTGAGTATGAACAGTTCATTGCAGGTGAGATGGTGATCGTTTAACTGGGGCCAGACGGTTTTTGTTCTGGTTCCGATGTGAACATCGGGCCGTCTTGCTTCGGGCTTGTCAGTCTGCTTAGGGGCCGTGCTCATGTTTCCTGCACTGCAGGTGAATTTGGTCTTTCCACAGTTTTTCTCAGGAAATATATCTGAAGTGTATGAGCTCTGTGTTCCCTCCCCTCTGAAAACCCTGGCCTTCTGGTGAGATGGAGCGGTGACAAGGAGGCCACTGCCACAGAGGCCTTGTCCCAGCAGGACTCACTCCCTGGGCAGTAAGGGCCATTCTTACCTGAAGGAAAACACGATGTATTTGTACCATGGGCCACGTGCTGGAGAAGGTATGTAACCTCTCATTCAGTATAATTTGGTCCTGCTCAAGCTTCCCATTTTACTTTTTGTAGGAGGTAAGAGTTGAAGATTTTCTTTGAATACAGCTATTTAGAGCTTATCTTTTTTTCTAAATTGAAATGTGGTTGATTTACAATGTTTAGTTAGTTTCAGATATACAGCTGTTTTGTTAGTTTCAGGTATACAGCATAGTGATTCAGTTGTACATATACATAGTCTATTCTTTTTCAGGTTCTTTTCCATTATAGGTTGCAAGATACTGAACATTTTCCCCTGTGTTCTACAGTGAATCCTTGCTGTTTGTCTGTTTTACATATAGTAGTTTGTAATTGTTAATCCCAAACTCCTAAGTTTGTTTTCTAAGTCTGTGAGTCTGTTTTTGTTTTGTAAATAAGTTTATTTGTATCTTTTTTAAAAATTCCACATATAAGTGATATCATTATGTTACTTGTCTTTCTCTGTCTGAGTTATTTCACTTTAGTGTGATAATCTCCAAGTCCATCCATGTTGCTGTAAATGGCATTATTTCCTTCTTTGTTACAACTGAGTAATATTCTTTTATATCTAAATACTACATCTGTATCCAGTCATTTGTCAGTGGGCGTTTAGGTTGCTTCTATCTCTTGGTCATTGAAAACAATGCTGCTGTGAACATTGGGGTGCAGGTATATTTTGAAATTAAGGTTCCCTCTGGATATATGCCCAGGAGTGGGATTGCTGGATCAAATGATGTCTTTTTTTAGTCTTTTGAGGAATCTCCATACTGTTTTCCACATTGGCTTCACCAAACTACATTCCCAGCAATAATGTAGGAGGGTTCCCTTTTCTCCAAGCCTCTCCAGCATTTATGGTGAGTGGATGTTTGAATGGTGGCCATTCTGAGTAGTGTGAGATGATAGCTTATTGTAGTTTTGATTTGCATTTCTCAGATAATTAACGATATTGTGCCTTTTTTTCATATGCCTATTGGCCATTTGTATATCTTCATTGGAGAATTGCTTGTTTAGTTGTTCTGCCCATTTTTGGATTGGGTTCTTTATTTTTTTTTCTTATAAAGTTGTATGAACTATTTTTATAGTCTACAAGTTAAGCCATGTTCAGTCTCATCTTTTGCAAATATTTTCTCACATTCCATAGGTTGTCTTTTCGTTTTGCTTATGGTTTCTATTGCTTTGAAATAGCTGATAGGTGTAACTAGGTCCCATTTGTTTATTTTGGCTTTTATTTTCTGTTGCTTGGGTGGATTGCCCTAGGAAAACACTGCTGATATATATGTCAAATAATGTTTTGCCTATGTTTTCTTCTGAGAGTTTTTTAGCGTCTTGTCTAATGTTTAAGTCTTTAAGCCATTTAGAGTTTGTTTCTTTTTTGGGTTTTTTTTTTCAACTCTATTATATTCTTTCTATTTGTGGTTACCCTATTTTTCAAGTATATCAACCCATTATCATATCTATTTCCTTTAGACTGATAATCACGTAGGCTCCAACACATCCTAAGAATAATGAGAAAAAGGAAAAAGAAAGAGAAAAAAAATCTATCTTTTCTTGCTACCGTCTCCCTTTCCCACCTTTTTGTATTTTGATGTACTTTTTCTTTTTTACATCTTCATGTTTATTGTCTTGTAACTCGTTATTTCATTTCCAATGATGGTTTTCCCATTTCTATAGCATCCTGCTTCCTTTCTGTTTAGAGTAGAACCTTTTAATGTCTCTGTTTGGTTCCATAATGCTGAATTATCTCCCTAACCCCCTCCCTCCTGAGCCTCTGAATACTCAGTACAGGGAAGCCAAACCATCCTAGCCTTCATCGGTCTTGGGATGCAATCTTCAGAGTGGGAAAGAAGAATCATTGAAAAATAATATTCTGTTTGTTGCTTTCTACCCTTGCCCAGAGAGTGAGAATCACCTCTGAAGGCGGAGGAAGAAAGATGGGGGCACGGGGCACAAAGTCTTTTCTCCTTTTGCTACTGAAAAAATGATTTCTTTTGTAATTAGTGATGATGCCCTTTAAATTGGTAAGATCGAGATTCCACAGCTTCAGCGCCTGTGAATAACCAGCTGGGAGAAAGCTCTCCAGGGCCCCTGCAGTGGGAAAGGCAGCCCCTCTGAGCACCTGTTGTTCTGTATTCTTCCTGCCTCCACACAGGTTCACTAGGCACTGTGCAGGATGATGCAGTTCCCCAAGGTGGAGGACTGGGAGACCCCTGCTTGGTGGCGAGCCACAGGAGCCCACACTTGAAGGACAAAGTGAAGAGTAGTGGGGCGGGCATAGGAACAGAGGATGGTTGAGACCCAGGATAGTTTCCTGGAGGCCAGCAGGTGAGACTGGTGGGGCAGATGGGGCCCTGGTGCATGGGCAGTCCTTGAGGGATCTGAAGCAAAGATATGAACCAAGATACTGGATTCGTGTGGGGGTAAATCTCCCCCTGGAGGCTACGTGGCAGTGCAGCGAGCCCAGGAGGAGCGGGCATTTCCCCAAAGTTGGGTTGACAGATCACAACCAACTCACTGGGAACCGAGAGGTACAGAGATATTGTTAACTTTTTGTCCCTCTTCCTGGAAAAAAATTGCTTCCTGTTGAATAGCCTGTGTAGTTAGTGAGAATTAAAGACATGAAGTAACATTTCCTCAAAAGTCATCCATTGTGTAGTTGTTAATAAGGGTCAAATGCAAACTTGAATAGATTAAATCAAACAGTCATCATCATATTTTAAAATCTTTTAAAATAAAAAATCTTGCTGTCTTTGTTCTTCATTTCAGGGTTCACTTGGTGATAATAGTAACAAAAGCAACAGCAAACCTTTAAAGAATTCTGTCCTGCTGTTCCAGGAACTCTGTGTTCATGACAAACCAATGAGGTGGCACTTTACAGGAAGGACAGTCATTAATCACACAGCTAGTAAATGGCAGGGGTGGGACTTGAACCCAAGCTGTCTGGCCCCAGAGCCCCCTCTCAGGCCCTTCAGTGCAGCTCATCACTTGGTATGCCCAACAGAGGCCAGCATTAAAGAGCAGTGTGACCTTGGCCAAGGCTGCTTCACTGCTTGGCCTCTGTTTCTTCATCTGTAGAATGGGGGTGTGGGCAGTGAACTCTGTGAGCTCAGTGGTCACTTCCTCCAGCTCTGCTATTCTACTGCTTTGAGTTAATTTAAGAAGTATCCGAGCCCCTGAATGGCCCACCCATAGGCTGGCGCTTTGCTAGGCCGTGGCTTACGGAGAAAAATAAGATCAGCCTGCTTCTCCGAGGAGCCTGTGTCCCTCCACGGCAAACGGCTGTGAGGCCCAGGCTCCCTCGCTGGCAGTCGGGGACTGGGCAGGAATGTCTGATAGAAGATGGAGGCAGAGCCCCTCCGGGAACAGTGGTGGCCACAGAGCTATCAGGAGCGGGAGCATCTGTCCAGGCTGCTGAGAGGGGGGCCCTCATGAGGCCAGTAGCCCCCCCAAACTAAGCCCTCAGGACAAAGATCCAGCCATTCCTGCAGTGTCACAACAGAGCCAGTCCATCCTCATCACTGTGCCCCTGTGCTCCTTTGTCCTGGGGCCTCTCTTCCCCCTACACCCAGAAGACTCTTCTCCCTCTCTTCTCTGAGTGTCCCCTCACTTCACCCATGGTCCCTGCTTCCTGGGCCACCATCTATGGAGTTGACGATTTGCCCCCTCACACCCTCCGTTTGATCAGGAGCCTGGGTTGACCCTCTTATGCTCACTTTCCCCCATGAGGTGATTTCTCCTCCTCTCTTGGGAACACCTGGAAAACCCAGTCCATTCCTAGCAGTGCCTGCCACCCTGGCCTCCCTGCTCATCTGCCTCAGTCAGGAGCAGCTGGACCACCAACTCTGTATTGCCTCACCGCCTACCATCAAGACGTCAATGTTGATTCTCCCTCCACCACCCAGTATGGTCATTGTAGGGTCTTCTTCTCCGTCAGACTGAGCCAGACACCTCCCATTCACCCTACCCCCGGGCTCATACCCGGGCGTGTCTCCACCCCAGGTCCAGCCTCTCTCCTTTATGTGCCCAACTCTAGCCATCCAGCTGCTTCTCCACCAGCCTCCTTGGCCCTCCTTCACCCTCACTGGGGCATCATGCACTGATTCCTCTGCTTTCCTACCTGTCCATGTTCCTCTTACTTCCACTTCCCCACCTTCCAGCTCTGCATCCACTGTCAGCACTCTCTTTATGACAAACAAAACTCCCTTGACCCTTGATCTTTTCATTTCCTCACCAGGACGACTTCCATCTCGGTTCACCCAGCTCTATTTGTTCTGAGCCTGCAGGCAGCAGGCTCTCCCAGCACAGATTTCTAAGACTACAAATCAATGCCCAGCATGTTGCCACTGCCAGGCAATCCTCCAGGATTTCTCTAGTGAGCACATTTCCCCACTTGCCACACAGTGGTGTCAACATTCTATGCTCTCTGCACACCTCTAAGCTTCCCTCTGTCTCTTCCCTGACTCCCAGCAGATGGCCTTGCCTCCTGCTTCAGAGAGAATTACATGTTACTGGAAAGGAACTCGCTCACCTGCAGCAAATCTGCTCACCTCACCTTTTATCTGTCCCTCTCCCACCTGGACTCTAGCTGTAGTTGTTCTTAATTTAGTGAGTTTAGTTGACATATATATTATACACAGTTAAAAGCTTAGCACACTATAGGCTACCTTCTTGGGCTTACTTTTTCAATTTAACAGAGTGTATGATGCATCCACTTCGTTGCATGTACCTGCAGTTCATTTGTTTTAACTGATCTTAAATGTTGTGTGTGTGAAAGTAACACAAGGCAAGTGTAAGCCAGGATTCAGGATGCTGGTTACTTCCTGTGAGAAGAGGCCTAGGGCAGGATAGGACACAGTATGTCACTGTCAATAGTCCTGTTCTGGTGCTGGGTGATAGGTTCACAACTGTTTCTTATAATATTAATTTTAATACATAAATACTTCTGACAGGCACCTAAGGTGAGAATGTGTCATGAGCCAAGATATACAATGGATAATATTATATCATTATTGTTATGTAATCTTGTTATAAAATATATTAATCATAATCCTACATTGTTATGTGTTATATATTATATAGATGCATGAATTATATATTATGTATATAAATAACTACATATGTATTATATACTATCTGATAATAAATAAACAGAACATAACATGCTAGTATATCTACTATTATGTATTATTTAATAAATAATATACAATATCCTGTTATATGACATGGCACCTAATCTTTAATCAAATAAAAATATGTCACTATATGTAATGGTAATTAATAAAATTAAATGAAAATGCCCTCAGCTTTTAACGCCAACACCGCTCCAGCTGTCACTGTCTATCTTCTTCCCTTTCATGGTCGAGGTCCTCACGGTGCTATCTGTTCCCCTTTTCATCTCGTTATCCTGAACCTTCCTCCCCCTCCCATCCCATGCTGCCTTCTTCCCCGTGGTCCCTCTAGTCACCAGCGGCCTCTGGGGCACTGATTTCCAGGCAGTGTCTCAGGCCCAAACTCACCAGCCTGTCCTCCGCCTCTGCCACCGCTGGTGGGGACGGGTCAGGGGGCAGAGTGCACCTGTTGTCCTGGAAGAGAATGCAGCACAGACTCCGTGACCAGCAGGAGGTGTGGCCGGGACCTGCAGGACTGGGGGAGAGCCAGACTGTCTGCATCCAGACTGGGGGCACTTGGAGTGTGAAGAAGCCCAGTCCTCACTGCCCCTGAAGTGAGGAAAACACCCTCAGGTGAGTTAAAGTGCTTATGACCTAGGTCTGTTGGCTGCAAAGGACAAAGGGGTCTCTAAGGGGAGGTTAGTTGATGTTCCAGGCCCCACCAAGGCCCTAAGGGCTGGCGGGGAAGCAGGCTGGATGCTCCACTGGACCCAGTGTCCCCTCGGGGGTGGGACCTTCTGGAACAAGCAGAAAGCCCTCAGTCTCTGGGGGAACGCGGCAGTGTGGGAGCATCCCTGCAGTGAGTCAAGTGACGTCAGGGCCTGTGGGATCCGTTTTTATGGCCACATTGAGCCACAGCAGGAGTGGATTCCTGTCTCTCCAGCTGACATCCTCGTGTCTGAGTGCCAGGTTTCAGACCCGATCCCCTGGGGCGCTAGGACAGTTATACACAGAGGCGGCTCGGGGAGGCCTCAAGAGGGCTGTACTGGCCTTGCTGCCAACACCATTACACAAAGATCAAACAATCCATCGATGGGAAGAAAATAAGAACCATGGTCACATCTGGACCGCAAGCTCAGATGTGGTATATGGGTGATATTTATCGACAATCTGGCGAGGATCTGGTCAAAGCTAGAGGCCAAGGCAGCAAACCGGTAGTGACACTAAGGAACATCGTGGTGCAGAGGCTGGACTGGGGGTCTGCAGGCTCCTCCCAGGAGGAGCCTCAGTGTTTGGGAGGTGGCTAACGTGCCTGCTTCATGTCACTAGCAAGTGATGCCACCTGCGGAAAATCAGCTATAATCCTGAGCCGGGTCAGCCCTGGGTGATGTGATAAAGGCTCCTACAAGAGGAGGCGCCAGACGGATAGTGAACCAACCAACAGGCTGATGAGTTTCTGGCCTGTGTTTACCGTGCTTTCGCAGCCAAGAATGAGGAGAGAGTTGAGTGGCTCACCATGAAGATTTTAACAACTTAAGAGAGTTCCGTGTCTCACTGCATTTCAGTGTCACCCAGAGGAATTCAGGAGGTGTTTAGACCCAGAGGGGACTAACGGCCTCTTGGTTCCTCATCAACCTGACAAACCCACCAGCCCTCTATGGCCAGACCTTGGCAAGTGCCTTCCCTTGTTCTAACAAATCCCTTTCCACTCACGCCTGTGGTATGCTTTTATTTTTGTTTAATTAATGGGAATGAAGATACCTTACAGCCTCTTCAGACCTTTCCTTAGGCCTTCTGCTCTTAGACCCCGGCAAGGGGGCCCGCTGCCCTGGGTCCTGCACTGCAGAGGGTCCCTCTGGCCCTGACACTTCCTCTGGCCACACCCTCCATGGGGTGGAGTCAGCAGGGCCAAGGGGACAGGGTCATTGGCTCCATCCCATGCTCTAGAAACCCAGGACCCCAGATGCCCTGTCTCAGCAGCCCCTGACCCATTCCTAGTGCCTGCACCGGCTCTCCCGGAAGCTCAGATTCCCAGGACTCACAGAGAGGCCAAAGGGCAGCTGTATGTATGGAGGGTATGAGCAGATCCCGGATGTGAGTTTTGAGTGTTCCCCTGTGCACATCCAAGGCCCCTTGTGGCAAGGGATGGACCCAGCATTGGGAAGAAAAGGATCAGGCTAGTGGTCAGAGACTGGGAATCAGCTCTCCCCACACGCTCACTTTCTTTGCTGGACTCCCTTTGTCTTGGAATTCTAAATTTGAACCTGGCCTTCCCCCTTATAATGAACGTATATTTGTAAAGGCAGGACTTTAGAACCTACTGCACTTAACATGTTTACATGTATAGGATGTGAGTTCCCAGGTATGCTCTGGCCCTGCACTTCCAAAGGTCCAGAGCAGTTATGTTGGCTCTACTGAGACTGTAATTGGTAAAGACCATCTCCAGAGAGGAGGGCTCCTGCTTCACGCTCCAAAGTCAGGATCTTCTGAGTGGATAAAACAATGGACACTGGACCCTCAATTGTAAATTGATTTAGAATAACGCCAAAGTGTGTAAGACGTGTGTGTGTGCACGCACGCACCTTGGGACGTGTGTTGTACATGACTGTGTGTTTGTGTGTGCTCACGTGCACCTGGGGATGTATGTGGTTCTGTATGTTATGTGTGTGTGTGCGCCTGAGGACGTGTGTGGTTGTGTGTATGTTATGGGTGTGTGGGTGGTACATGACTCCATGTGTGTGTGCCCGTGGGGATGTATGTGGACCAGAGCAAGTGTGTCTGCACGTGTGTTTGTGTGTATGTACATGCATTACTTTTAATAGTAGAAGCTGTCCTTTAGAAATACGATGTAGTAAAAATTGTATGATGTCCTTTGCTGTATAAATCAAAATTAAAATTATCTTCAATCACCAGAAATTTAGTCCCCCTCAGATTCTGTTTTTTTTTCCATATTGATTATGTCCTCATTTTACTGATGAGGAAACTGTAGCTTAGAGATGTTAACTGACTCAACCAAGTGCATGGAGCTCGCGCGCCCAGGGCCAGGACCCAGTCCAAGCCGCGCTGCTCCAGAGGCCTGGAGCCCTGCTCACGATCATGCGTGGCCTCTTGGTGGGGGAACAGATTCTGATGAGCTGTGGCCAGCGTGCAGGCTGCCCGTGCCAGGGACTCGGGAAGCCGAGTGGAGAGTACCAGACAGCAGACAAGAGTGAAGGGCTGCTCAGAAGTCAGATAGTTTCCTAGGTCTTGGATGAGGAAGGAGGCTCACTGCTCATCCTTGATCCCTTTGCTGGTGGCCAAAAGGGACCAAGGCCCACGAGAGCACTTCTGGGAGCTGCCTGCCAACACCTGGAAAATGACTGCTCAGGACTGGCTCTGCAGTAGGAGCAGAGGAAGGAAATGTTGCCTCCTGGTGGACATCCTTTGTGATGGCAGTAGGAGGCCTAGGAGCCTTGGTATCGAGGTGGCAAGGCAAGGTCCTAGTGGATGATCGTTTCCACGTGTCTTAAAAATCATTGCTTCATATATTTTATCCATTTTGTTGTTTATTTTAGGGTGGTAAATATGGTCAGTGTTACTCCATATTACCTAGATTAATTAATTTTTTATTGTTAATTTTCTCTTCAGTGATTTGGAAGCTATATTGCCTCTTAAAGAAAATTCTCTCTAAATCTTTATAAATCATCTCTAAGTTCATATATTTATATGCAATTGGACCAGTATTCCTTTAAGTGTCTCAAAAATGAAATAATCTATTAGATCCTGTTCCTCAATAATGATAAATTTAGCATATTTTACCTCTCTGTTGTTCTAAATTGTGTGTGTGTGTGTTTGTGTGCTCCAGTTACTACTTTTTAGACAGTTGCTTTAAGTTTGTTACATTAACAAAGAAAATATAGGTATATACATCTTGGATTTCATTGCTCACTACCACTATTTAATCCCATGTCTTTCCCACTTTTGAGTTATTTACTTATTGGGATTTCCCAATCAACTGGACACATGATTGACTAATTGTTTTTGAGTGGTGGACTTGGAACACTTACATATCTATATGCAGATTTATGTTCTCCTCATCAACAACTCTCAGAGTGTTGTTGATGGCCCAAGCCTTGTTTTAAATTAAGGCATTGTTTTTCATCACCAAAAAAAAAAAATTATTAATTTAAGGTGCTGTCTTTTTATGGCTGGCTAGTCTTTTATGGTGAATGGATATTAATAGAGATTTCCTTAACCTTCCTCCTTCTTTTTGCCATAACTCGTATTCATTGAGAAGCATGTTTTTACCATTTCTCAGATTGGCTTCAACTTTGACTTCTGCTTTAAACCATCACCCAACTCTTTTTCTCCATGCTTATTCCTGAAAAAGTGAGCTCTCTATTGGTTTATAGGTGGTTCCCGTCAAAGATGTGTGACTCCCTGTCCAAAGTTCCAAAGGAAGAGAAAAGGAAAGATTCCTGTTTCTGGTGGTTACATTTTGTCAGGTTAGAGATCTAGTTATCCGTGTGGCTGCGGTGGAATCTGCAATATCTTGGCTCAGAGTTTCCTTTTTCTGGCTTACTGGGGGAACCGCATTAGCTGGGGTCACGTCGCTGTGGCCGTTGTCAGGATCCTGGGACTGAGGCAGCCCCTTTCCCTCCTTGTTATTTTGATCTTGCAAACTGGGTCCCAGCTATGTGATCCCTGCACCTGGTGTCCAAGATCGCCCCACACGTGACGTGTACCCAGTTCCTTGGCGTTCCTCACTGCTATCAGCTAGTTCCAGTAAGTGTACGTGATGGCTTCCACTACTGTCCTTCCTCCATCCTCTCCAGGCAGGCCCTCCTTTCCCACTAGTTGGCCCTAAGCCTTCTCTCCTGCGCTACATACGCTGACGGAATTCCTCAGGGTTTCCAGCAGGTAGATGGGTCTCTTCTATGTTTGGAACCCTTCAGTGCTTGCAGTGAAAATATAGGATGTGGGAAGGAGGAGCTTGGGGCTTCTCCGTATCTAGGGGCTCCCTATCCAGCAGATTCAACTAACGGTGGATTGAAAATATTGTTGAAAAAACAGAAAGTTTCAAAAAGCAACACTTGAATTTGCCATACACTGGCAACTACTTACATAGCATTCATGTTGTATTAGATACCATGAGTAATCTAGAGATAATTTAAAGTACACAGGAGGACACAGTGAAAGAGAAAGTGACAACAAATATATGTGTATATTCATGTATAACTGAAAACTTGTGCTGTATGCTGGAATTTGATACAACTTTGCAAAATGACTATAACTCAATAAAAAAAGTTTGTATATATATATAAAAGTAGATGGGAGGATGTACATGAGTCCCATGCAAGTCCTATGTCATTTTATACAAGAGGCGTCAGCATCCATGGATGTTGACTTCAGGGTGAGTCCTGGAACCAGTGCCCCATGGTTACCAAGGGATTACTGGAAGTCCAGGCTCCTTATCCCAGCCTGCCATGTCCCCACATGGTCTGACTCCTACCTGTACCACACTTCCCTTGTCACTCTCCTCCAGCCCTGGCAGACTGCCCTCTGATTCTTGAACAGGCCACACTCACTGCGCATCATGTCTGGCCTTTAGAAATACCCGTTACTTTCTGAGCATGGCTCTGCTTTCACAAGATGGGCTGCATTGTCACTAGAGAAGTCAGTGTGGAGGTTCCTTTAAAAACTGAAAATGGACTTAACTCATGATCCAGCCTTCCCACTCCCGGGCATATGTCAGAAGAAAACTCTAATTCAAAAAGTCACATGCACCTCAATGCTCACAGAAGCAGTATTTATAATAGCCAGGACATGGCAACAACCCAAATGTCCATTGACAGGTGACTGGATAAAGAAGTAGTAGTATATTTATACAATGGAATACTACTGAGCCATGAAAAAACAAATAATGTCATTTGCAGCAACATGGATGGACGTAGAGATAGTCATTCTAAGTGAAGTAAACCAGAAAAAGAGAAAAATGCCATATGATATCACTTATATGTGGAATCAAAAAAAGACACAAATGAACTTAAATACAGAAGAGAAACAGACCCACAGACATAGAGAAACAAACTTACGGTTCACAGGGAGAGAAGGGGATGGGAAGGGATAAATATGGGGATTCGAATAGTGCCCCTCTTGGGGAGTGATGGAAATGTTAGCTATCTTGATAATGGTTTTGGTTTTCTGGGTGTAGACATTTATCAAATTCACCAAGTAGTACATGTGAAATATGTGAATTTTATTGTACAGGTATCATACCACAATAAAGGTGCCCTTAAAAAAACCAGGAAAACACTGTCAGCATTTTGTCCTACGTTTTTATGTGTCTTAAGTGAGTGGGTCTTCAAGATTCTGGTCTGCCATATATTCTGAACCAGAAGTGCCCTCCTTCCCTTTTCTTTGGTAAACTGTCAGTGGGTGGCATTTATTCCCGTGGCTTCAACTGCTCTCTGTCCAATGATTAACTGTCAAATCTTTTCCAGCATGGACATCTCAGTTCAGTCCCAGAAATATACTTCTAATTGACAAGTAGACATTCACATTTGATTAGCCCATAAAAATCTCAAGCTCTGTTTGTCTGGATTTACACTCGCTCAGAACTAGTTTTACTTTTTCAAACAATGGCATCACTATCCCATCTCTTTTCTGTGCCAAACATCTGGGAGTTTTCCTTTACTTTTCCACTCCCTCACCCCCATCAGTACTAAAATTCTATTCCTTAATGTCCCCCAACTAAGTCCCTGCTCCTCGCTCCCCACTGCATTAATTCCCCCCCTTGCTAGTCTCCCCAGTGCTGTACTTTAGAGTGAACAATCCACTTTGCTCACTTTTAATGACTAATCTGTGTCACTCTCCTCTTATAACCCCAAAGAATTCCACGCTGCGTGTGTGAGGAAGTCCACGCTCCCTGATTTAACGTCACACCTTCTCATCACCTAGTTGCTGCTTTTTTTCAGCCTCAGCTTCCGTTAGTTCCTCACAGCCTCTAGCCTCACTGACGTTCCTTCCCTAAGTGCAAAGTGCTCTTAGACATGACCAGGGGTCTGCACGAGACACGCAAGCTGCTGAGAATCCCGTCCCCACCATGCACTCTCCTGGTCTAGAGATTTGCTGGAATCCGCCAGATGTCAGTGCAGAAAGCATTTCCTCTCTGACACCTTCCCTATCTTCTAGAACACAGCCCCAGGCAGTGCAAGAGCCCCTCTGAACATATAGTATATATGATGCAAAGTGACTCTTACCACATTGTTTTGAAAATCTATTTAAATTTGTATCTTCCACGACACACTGTGATCTCCTTGAGGGATGGGGGGCTGTGTGGTATTTGTCTAGACAGCTAATGTCTGGCATAGACCCCGGGCCATCGGAAACAGTGTGCTGACTCATCAAGAAGACTTGTCGTCTTTGCGATGTACGAAAGACTACATGCTCTCTGATCTTACACCATCCGGCAAGGGTCAAAATAATTTCACATAGAACTACAGAGGCAAAATATGTGTATTCTTTTCCTCTTTGTGAGCCCGAGATCATAGGCATCCTGGAACGGAGGTGTCACTCAAAGCTGTCTGTCCCCTAGGCTGTTACGCCCAGCTTCAACATATTTTTTGAAGTTGTAGGGATACGTGTACATCACTCCGTCTTAGAGCAAATGGTGCTTCAGCCTGACCAAGTTTAATGTCCATATAAAAATCAGAAATCTTCCAAACTGAAGCCTGAAGAAACATTTCCCTTTTCTCCTTCCAGTCTGTGTGTCATCTGCACCCCACATCCCCACTGCTCATCTGCGTCAGGCCACGTTCTATCTAGAAACATTTCCGGTGGGACACTTGGACAAGAACTAATTACAGCAGTAATGAAACTGGTCCCATGAACGTAGGCTCTGCACAACAAGGATGTTTGACGGGAGGCCTCAGCCGCGGCCTGCAGGGTCTGTTCACGTTTTCTGCCTGGCTTCCCTGCAGATGTTGTGCAGAAAATGAAGCCTGCAGTTAAAGTCATAGAAGGCCCAAGAAATCCAGAAAAAATGGAGTGAGATTCATCTCCTTGGGAATATTTTTGAAAACCATCCACTAATAAGAAGAAGAGATTTAAGAGGTACGTTTCAGACCAGATGATGTCCAACTGCAGGTGGGTCAGTTTTGTCATTGTTGCTCGCTAGTTGGCTTTCTGCTGCTTCTAACATGCCGCTTGTAAGAGAAGTGGCCTGAGTCGGCCCTCAGAGCAGAAAGGTGAGCTGGGCCTGGAGACAGCCAAGCTCCTCTGCTGTGTAGTGACCCGCTGAGAAGGAAGGGTTGGCCCAGGGCTTCCTCTGACTCTCTCCCTCAGTTATAAACTCTATGAAGGGAAAATGGAACAAAAATCTTAATTCAATATGGTATTGTCAAAGTATAAAAATAATTGTCTTTGGAGGGGATGGTATAGTTCAAGGGGTAGATTACATGCTGGATTCAATTTGCGGTACCTCAATGTAAAAAAATAATTAAAAAAATCTTTAAAAAAAGAAAAATAATGAAGAAGAAAAGAGATCTCAAACAACCCCAGTTTAAAAAGAAAAAAATCCTTTAAAAATAGTAGTCAGCTAGGTCTTTTGCTAGACTAGGAGTTTGGGATTAACAGGTACACACTACTATGTATAAAATAAATAACCAACTCTCAGGTCCTTAATAAATTATTTCAACCTGAATCCTTTTTCTTTTTTCCCCTAAGCAACCCATGGAAGCCTCTGAAATTCTCATCTTATAAAAGAATTCATTTAAAGGTGGTTTGAAAGTTACTGGTTAAAACAGTTATTTGTGGTTCCATGAATATAGGTCTAGTAAGAAAGACAGACAGTAAACCAGTAAGCAAATAAATATATGATGTACTGCCAGGTACTAATAATTGCCACAAAGAAACATAAAGCATATTAGGAGAGAAAATGTTTGAATAGGAAATATGTGTGTGCTATTTTAAATAATCTGGTCAGATAAGTCCTCTCTGAGGGTAAATAATTTGAACAAAGTCCTGAATAAAGCAAAAGAATAAGCCACGTAGGTAACAGACAAGAAAAGCCTCCCAGGCCGGAAGAAGTGTAAGTACTAGACTTGGAGTTAGAAATGCAGCTCTCCTGGTGGGGACCATCGGGGCGGTGAAGATGGGCTGGAGCAGAACGGTGAGAGCTAAGGCTGCAGAGATCGGTGAGGACCCGGATCACATAGGGCCTTGGTAGGGACTCTGGATATCCTTCTGAATACAATGGAAAATCACGAAAGTATTTTGCAATGCGGAACAACTTGATCTGATTCATACTTTAATAAGACCGTTGTGGGTAACGTATGGGGAATAAGCAATGGAAACAGGGCAAGGTAAGCTGATGGGAAGCCAGTGGGAAGAGTGCTGCTGACCTGGAGAGAGACACCGAGGTTGGACTGGGATGATGGCGGGAGACGGGCAGAAAGGGGGACACGATTTAACAGTAACGGTCACAGGCCTTAATGCTCGAATTGGACACAGACACAGAGTGGTACAGGGTGATGGGTATGTGATATTTGGGGATGAGCCACAGTTTTTGTGCAGAGACCTGACAGGAGAATAAAGTGGGGACGTTGACGTCGGTAAGAAAGGTTGGTGGGTTTTGAATTCCCCCTAGAGTCGCGTCTGTTTCTCTGTACATGACGTCAGCAGAGCAGGGATGGGTGTTCCTACTTCTGCAGAGAATTGCGTGTCCTCCTCATCGACTAATTCGAGAGGCCGACCTGCCCATCCAATTGCAACATCTTGAATCTGCTTCTTTCTATCCAGGAGGAGATTTCCAACTAAGATGCCAATCAAAAATTCCCGTGTCCAGAGTTAGAGATTTGTGCCCTTGGGGGGGTCTCAGAGATGCCTCCACAGAGGCTCGGTGTGCTCTCTCTCCCTCAGAGAACACAGTTACCTTCAGTCCGCTGGGTCTCAGCAGAGAAGATTTCACACATAGCCCCTCTCAGGCCCTGGGGACCAACCTCCCGCTTGGCCGAGCTCTGAAAATGAGAACGAGTTCCGGGCAAAGGGCCTTCTCCAGGGGGCCATCTGGCAGATTACATGAGGACAGTGTACAAAAGGGTGGGAGGGTTGATGGTATAAATGCATTTTAAATTTTGCTCTGATCTGAAACTGATTCTGTCCTTCCGTTTTGTTAAGCAAGTGTTCTTAGGCCAGACATGATTCTCCTTTTTTCTTTATATTTGATCATCCAAGAGGTTTAGATAGGGGATTTGTTTTAGGGTAAGAATCTTTAAAAAAAAAACCCTTGCAAATAGCGTCTTGTTAGGCATTTTGACAAGTGAATTCTCCAGGCAGTATTGAACCCCCTTGTTCCTCCAGGGGATCTCCAAAGGTATACATGTTCCAAATCTGACCCAAAACCAATGAGACTTTTCTTTTTTTTAAGAACTTCACCATGGACAAAAGATGTCGCTAAAGAAGGTGAGAAAAGAGCAGGTCCCCATAATCCAGAGTCCCTCCCAAAGAGCCCACAGAAGTAAAGAGGAGATGAACGAGAGAAACGTTTTATTTATGCACACGCAGGAGCCAACCAGAAAAGTAACTACCATGTTAAATGGTGAAAGTTAAAGGCTTTTTTATCAACCTAACTTAATAGGGAAAAGGGAAAGGAGAGAATTGGCTTCCATGACAGGTTTTCTTCTGCATCTTTTGAATCTCACTTATCTTCAGCTTAAAGAGGTTTTGTATTAACCGTGGGTTCCATCTGACTTTCCATTCCTCGAACTTTGTTCTTCTTTTTCAAGATTCACTCATGTATTCTGACCTCCTGGATTTTCCACGTGAATTTTAGATTGATTGTCAATTCCTGCAAAATACCACCTGGGATTTGGGTAGGCATTCTTTGAATCCTTAGATCTATTCGTGTACCTTTGTCATCTTAGTAGAATGAAGCCTTCTGCTCCATGAATATGGGATTATTCTCTTTGAATATAGGTCTTAATTTCTCTCAATACACTCTCTCATCTATTGTAGTCTTCAGTGTCCAAGTCGGGTACTTCTTGCTCACCTGTATTGGATGCTGATTCAGAAGAGACACGACCTCCTGGAGAACCTCTGCTTCCACTGAGCTGACATGGAACTGAGTCCTGAGAAGGCTTTAAATTCTTTTAAAAATAGGATTAATGTACTTTAATTACTCCATAGATGAGTAATGAATGGGTCACATTAGCATAGGATTTTAATCCTTTTAGAATTAGTAGAGTAATACAGACACAGTACAAAAAATTGAAATATTGCCTAAAAAAGAAGTGATTTGTAATTCCCACCCACAGCGGTGTCTGTCATGAATGATTTGGTGCTTATGTCTCAGTCTCTGTGTCTCTCAGTATGTCTCTCTCCATCTCTGTCTCTCACACACTCACAATCAGATCAATTTCCATCTGTATTGATTTCACACACATGTGGTCGTGCAGATGGGACCCTGGATGCAGAGAGTGGGTCTGCATACTTCGACCCTGAGGCCTCCCTTGACATTGGGTTGAGACCAGGCACCCACTTTTCCAACTGAACAACATTCATTCATCCACATGAACCAGAACGAATGGACCCCATCCCCTCTCCATCAATATTAGTGTTGCCTTAATTCCGACTGTTTCAACCAGTGCTGTGATGGACACCCTTGAAAAGGCATCTTTGAATAGGTGTGTAAGGATTTTAATGGGATGAACTGTAAGTATCAGATCTTCTGAGGAAGAGATGCATCTGTGGCCCTTTGATGCGTCCTGCACCCTGTTCTCCTGAAGAGGAGCGTCCCTTCACTCTTCCCTCCAGGGGATCTGCTGGAGCCTCTGCCTGCTTACATTGTCACCAGGGCTGGTTGTCACCTGACTAAAGAACTGCCAGTGTGATGGTGACCGATGCTGTCTCTGCAGTGTTTCTCTCTGCCTCTGTTCTCACCTGAGAGGTCAAGCATCTCTAACACACACTGGCCACCTGCATTGCCTCTCATTGGAACTGCCCATGCCTGTTCTGTTTCTGTTTAGAACACTGAGTTTCAAAAGGATTTTGGACTACAGGGATGGGAAAAATTTCTCCAACTTTGGGTTATGAGGAATGAATTTTCCAGGTTGTGGTTTGCCTTTCAAGCAATTTTTCTGGGCTTTTACTAATTTTTTTGATTCGTTTGGTTTTGTTTTTGCCACAGGAAGAGCTAAGCATCTCCCTTGTGTCTTCTGGCTGTGGTGTCACAGGGGGAACAGCAGTGTCTACCCTGAGATTATGCACAGAGTTACCAAAAGGGCTTCATTTTGTGCATCACATCTTTAATCCCCCTGGATATCCCCTGAAAATAATAAAAATGCTGTTTCAAGTGAAAACAAACAAAAATCCTCAGCCCCAGGTGAAAACATGTGGGCAGGAAGGAAAAAATCCTTTTTTAAAATTTCATTGGCAGGGAACAACCAGTAGAGGTAAAGACACGCAAAGAGAAAGAGGACTTGGGGTTGTCAGGGGCTGGGTGAGGAGGGAGGGGAGTGCATGCTCTGGATCCAAGGTTTCACTTTGAGGAAAGAAATAGTGTGAAACTAGATGGTAGTGATGGTCGCACAACATTGTGAATGCCCCTAATGCTCCTGAATTGCACAATTTAAAAGGGGAAAAGTCTATATTTTATTACATGAAACTCTAAAAAGAAAAATAAAGGATGTCATAAATGATGTGAAACAAGCAAAGGAAACTAAAGAAAATGAAACAAAAACATCTCCAGCGGAAGGGACGTCAAGTTTGTGGGGGGACTGATGGTGGGATTTTGGAAAACATTTTGGAGAAGAAGGTGTGGGTGGGTGCAGAGGGGGCTCTACCCCAGGTGGTGGTGATGCCTGAACTGGTTCTCCGTTGCCCAGCAGTCCAGCTGCAGATGCAGGTTCAGGAAGAGCTGCAGGAGCGGCAGGAGGTAGCTCGAGGTCTCCTGCAGGATCCAGTTCGTCCCATTTTTGGTCTCTGACATCTTCCCCTGCCCCTGCCTCCTCTGTAACTATTGGAAGTGGAGAGAGTTTTAAGTCTTGTGGAAGACCTCATGCTGTGAGAGAGGAAAATTTTACGCACCTGCCTCCCTTTCCATGTGCCTCTACAAGGACAGAAATCTTCCCAGAGCTTTCCAGACAGCTCCCACCCAGAAAGTGCCCACAGGATGTGTTCTGTGACTGAATTTTTCCAGACAGGTGGTCTGAGGCCATTCTTTTTTCTGGTCCCAACAGTAGCCTCTAGGGACACCTCCCTGTGTGGCCCAGCCTACTCCCCACCCTCACCTACACACATACACCAGCCCTGCCTTTTTGACCTTTGGTCTCTGCTTCAGGGGCTCCTGGTCCTCCACCTGACTTGCAGCGAAGTGGGCACGGTGCTCCAGGTCAGACCAGGGTGTGCTGAGCTACCCGTCAGCCCCGGGTAGGTCCCTGGGAGAGCCCTGGGTGATGTCAGGGTCGGAGGCCTGCCCCACTGATTTGTGGGCCATGGTGGTGGGGACCCCTCCATATCCAGACCCACCAGGAGTCTGCACTGGCCCTCAGAAGAGTGACACACCAGCCCTTCACTTGGGGAGGGGGCGTTGGTGTTCTTATTCATCAGCTTCTTTTCAATATGTGGTATCTGGCTCTGCAATGATAGTGACCAGCAGCTGACCCAGCATGGAAGTCTCAGAGTCCTTCCCGGCCAGGAACACTCCTGATTCTGTAGACTCTACCCTCTGCTGCTAGATCAGACCAGAACCTTGTTCAGCTCAGACATCCGGGAGGGAAAATACATACCCAGAGAGCATGGGCTCCACCTCGGGCAGCAGGACCGTTCCCGGGCTCTCCACATCTCAGCCAGCCAGCTTTGTCCTGGGCTGTCTATGTGACCGGGCCCCCCAGGCCTCTGTCCTGCTCTTTCTTGAGGCAGATACCCATCCCCAACATGACTGCTCCACCTCCACCAGGCAGGATGGGGCCGTGTGGCTACCTGGATGGGATCTGAGTGGTGGCCCAGCCTGGAGGGGCCTGCCCTGGGCCTCCCTGTGTTACCTTTGGGTCTCTCTGGCCAAAAGGCCAGAGGTGCCTTGGGTGAGACCTGACCCAGTGCCGGCAGCGTTGGTAGAGACCCTCACTGCGGGCTTTCCGGGGCCTGCGGCCTCAGGATAATGGAATGCAGCAGAACATGCCTCTGTCTCCAACCAGGTGAGCTGAGTAGGGACTTCTCTACAGAGTGGGTGCCTGGTGACTTCGGTTCCAAGTTCTGTTGGGCTCTATTGCCAGGGAAGTGAGGTCACTTCCTGGGGTCCACTTCTCCAAGCTTCCTCCTGACACAAAGCTCCTCAAGGGCCTTTCTGGGCTTCCAATCTCTCATTTCTCACTCCATGCCATGTCCACACACAGTGACACCAACTCAGCCCCCCCCATAGCCCTGGGGAGGCCTGGATGCAACCAGTGCCGCAGCTCTGAAGACACAGCTGGGTTCAGACCTGTCTCCCCCTACTCAGCAGTCTTATCATCCTGGACAAGCCATGTGCCTCTCAGGGTCTCCCCAATCCCCCATCAGCACAGTGGGGATCATTCTGGCCCCTGCTTCCTAGAGAAGCCATCCTGTCTCTAGACCTAGAAACACCTATTGCATCTGTCACCCCCATGGGCTGGCATCACAGGGAGATCGTGCACAGACTCAGCAAAGGAAGGACCCCACAGAGGGCTGGCAGAGTGCAAAGCACACCCCACACAGGCCGGGGTCTGCCCTGGGGTCTGGAGAAAGTCACTTTCCTTGCTGCTTGCTTCCCCGCTCCCAGTCGTGAGACTGAAATTAAATACAACTCTGACATCGTCCGCTCTGGCATACAACCTCCTAGGTCATTCTGTCATGTTGACATACAGGCCCAGTGTCCCATCTCGGCCTCTGTGGTGGGCTGCCCCACAATGGCTTCCTATTTTTTGCCTTCTGTTCCCACACCCTTGTGGGATCCCCACACCCTCCCCTGGAGGGTGGATCGACTTTGGGACCAGGTGCTGACACATAGACTGACTTGTGAAAATGTATGTGAGTTCCACTCATTACCAGCTCCAGTGTTCTTTCTCTCGGTCTCTGTCTCTCAGTGCCTCTCTGAGTTGTCTCTCTCTCTGTTTCTCTGCCTCCCCCTGCTTCTCTGTGTTTCAGTCTGTCTGTCTCTTTTCCTGTATGTATGTGTGTATATATTTATGTGTATATGTGTGTATTTATGTGTGTGTATTGTACGGGTCCAGGGCAGGTCACTTCTGAAAATCCCTTGATGACATATTGATTATTTTGAATTCATGTTACTGAAGAAACATTATCTTTGAAAATTGTGCAAGCACTTTGGTGGGATCTTCTCTAAGGCTCAGCACTGCTAGGGAAGGGATGCACCTGTGGCACTTTGATGTATCCTACACCTTGTTCTGCTGGAGAGGAGCGTCCATTTGCTCTTCCTTCCAGGGTACCTCCTGGGGCCTCTGCCTGCTCACGTTGTCACCAGGGCTGGTAGTCACTGGGCTAAAGACCTGCCAGGGTGATGGTGGCCAATGCTGTCTCTGCAGTCTGTCTGTCTGCCTGTGTCCTCACCTGAGAGGTCGAGCATCTCCAGCACAAACCGGCCACCTGCACTGCCTCTCGTTGGAACTGACTCTGTGTGTTTTGTTTCTTTTCAGAACACTGGGCTTCAAGAGCTTTTTGGACCACAGGGATGTGAAGCTTTTTTCCGACCTTGGGTCATGAGGAAAGGTTTTTCCAGGCTGTGGTTTGTCTTTCCAGCTGTCTTTCTTGGCCTTTGTTTTCTGCTTTTGTTTGGTTTTATTTTGCCACTGTTTGGTTTTATTTTACCACAAGAAGAGCTAAGCATCTCCCTTCTGGCTCTGATTTCACACTTAGAACAGCAGTGCCTACCCCGAGATTATACACAGAGTTACTAAAAGGGCTTCATATGGTACGTCTCATCTTTAATCCATCTGGACTTTCCTCTCAAAATACAAAAATGCTAATTCATGTGAAAAAAAAATAATTCACCCGTCCCTACTTAAGATATGTGGGCAGACAAACCAAAAAAAAAAGCCACCTTTTATACGATTTCATTGATAGGGAACCTCCAGGATAGGTAAAGACATAGAGAGAGAAAGGAGATTAGGGCTTGTCATGGGCTGGGGGAGGTAGGACGTGGGGTGCTCTTTGTATACAAGCTTTTACTTTGAGGAAGGAAATAGTCTGAAACAAGTGGTGCTTGTCTCACAGCACTGTGAATGCAATTAATGCTCCTTAAAATTGCACAATTTAAAATGGGAAAAGGCTAAACTTTATTCTTATATACTTAAAACAAAAATAGAATATAGTATAATAGAAAAGAAAAAAATCTGACTCCATAGAAGATCTGTCCTTTTGGCTTTAACCCTTTGCCCTCTTTTCTAGGCTTAGTTTTACTAGCTCTGCACCTTTTGTAAAACAATGTTGCCTTTAGCCTTAAATATACAGGAGAGCCTACTTTCAAGGCTCTGATTTTTAAGGATATTAACACTTTTGCACTTATATAAAGACAACAGGTTGTAGACTAGAAAACTACTTTTGTTTTGTTAGAGGATTTACAGAGGCACTATGACCTGGTCTACGTAAACAGCTGTAAACCAAGATAATGGCGGACTAATATCTTGGAGAACCATCTTCCACATGTCAACTTCAGGCTCCTATTCTGCTAAAAAGTGGAGGGGCTGTGGTTGGTTGTTGCAAACTTGTTGGTGTAGAAATTCCTTGTTCTTGGAATCCTTTGCAGCTGTCCACGTGGGTCAGATCATGGTGTTCCTGCAAAACCTGCAACAAAACTAACTTTTTCTATTCTGCAACTTGTTATCTTTATAGGATTGCAAAGTGTTAATATCCTTAAAGCTCAGACTTTTGAGAATAGGCTCTTCTGTTTATTTCAGGCTAAAGGCAACACTGTTTTACAAAAAGTGCAGAGCTAGCAAGTCTAAGCCTAGAAAACACTGCAGAGGGTTAAAGAAAAGGAACAGATCCAATATGGAGTCAGATTTGTTCTTCTCTATTACAGTGACTTTTGGTGAGAGCTAAGTGGATGATTCCTGGGTGGGTCCTCCACTGTCCCAGGCTGGATTTCAGGCAGGATCCCTGCCAGATTCACCATGATTTTGGACCTAATCTACTGCAGAGAAACTGACAATTATTGGATTAAAATTACCTTTCAAAGTCCCTTCAATTGCCTGTAAACTATACCACAGCAGGGGATGTCTCATTGGCCAGTCAACTGCCAGTCTCCCCTGATGCAAGGGACAAGCGCCGCGGCGAGATCCATGGTGGCCTGGCCAGTGCACCTTCCTACTTTGCTCTAAAGCTTTGGATTCCTCACTTTGACACTTTAAAAACTCCCTTTCCTCTTCCCTCTGGCCTGGTGTGAATGAACAAGGTCCCTGCACCCACCTGTGCTGAGTCCATGCCATGCACATAGCCCCATGCACACAGCCCACCATCTGCTGTGTAACCCTGGGATCAAGTGCAAACTCTGAACTCCCCCACACCAAAGGTCCGCGTGCCCAGTGCCTCCGCCCTAGGGGTCCAAATCACCATCAGTACCATCAACCACCCAAAGCCCAAGGCCAGTGGCTGGCAGCCTGGGATCAACCTGACCCATCGGGTCAGTTGAGGCACAGGCTGCGGGGATCAGGGTGCCAAGGCGGGAATTGGAACCACCTTCAGCCCAGCCTGCCTCACCCTGTAGTCTCAGACATTAACTATGAAGGTGCACACTAGGCTCGATCCCCCACTGGTGGCAGTAGTCATCATTACTGGAGCACGGATTTCCCCACCCCAGCCACAAGGTGAGGGGTGAGTGAGTGAGCTCAGAGTAGGGGTGCACTCAGATTGAAGGGGATCCCATGGTGTGGGGGTACAGGTTGAGAGGTGTGGGGCCCGATCAGAGTGGAAATGACCTGGCTGAGAGGTGAGGGCGATAATTTCAGGTTGTTGGGTGTCCTGTGTTGAGGCATGAGGGGTAAGCTTGTGGGTGTAGGGGCCATAGGTTAGGACCTAGCAGGATGGAGTGTCAGGGCAGGGACAATGGTGTGAGGAGAAGGAGCCCTGTCTTCAAGGTCTGGTGGGAGACTGGGCCTGGCCAGTGGTGGGAGGGTAGTAACAGGGAGGGGAAGTTGATCAGGGGAAGTGGGGCTGGGTGGGTGAGGCCTGGCCTAGGGCAGTCGTGGTTCTAGTTCTGTGCCAGGACACAGTCGGTGGCTGGGTGAAGGCTCTGGGGATGGAGACCCGGCGGGACAAGCAGGAGGGGCCCCACCTGGCTCCTCCCGGCCCCAGCGGTCAGGGCCGGTAAAGCAGGAGACCCACCCGAGCAGTTTGCGCTGCGGGCGGGAGGAGGAGGGGCGCGCATGCGCAGACGGACAGACGCGCGGACGCCGGAACCCACCCAGAACGCATGGAAGCTGGCGGCAGCCGGTTGCTCCTGGACCAGCTCCTGGAAGAGGAACACGGCCTGGGGTCTGGGCCGCCGCTTGCCCGCGGCTCGGCTGCCGCTGCCGGACAGTTAAGAGGGCGCTGGTAGGGGCGCGCTTCTCGGGGACCCGGCGGGTGACGCCTGGGCTGTGCAGCTGAGGATGCGCCCAGGGAGGGGTGCGGAGGTGAGGTCCCGGCCGCGCGTCCCGTTAGGACCCTGAGGCGGGTCCCAGCCGCCGCTGTGGTTCGTGGTAACCCCGGTATTAGTAGTTCCTGAACACCGCGTTTTTGCCGCCGCTTCTACCCGGGTTTAGGAGAGCAGGTACAGCCCCGGGAGTTGGGAGGGCGCGTGGACGGTTCCAGAGCATCTCCGACTGGCCCTCAGACGATGGCCTGCTCCTGGCAGGCGGGTGCGGTGCAGTCGCGGGGCCTCGGATGAAATGGGGACTGCCCCATGAGAGCCCCTGGATTTGCTCCCATCTTACCCGCGGCCTGACCTTGGGGGCGGCCTCTGAAGACCCAGGTTAGTGGGACTCAGGTTACAGGTCAGTCTGCTCCTGGGAGATGGGCTCGGTGCGATCAGTGTGCTGGGATGGCTGCAGCAGCAGCGGGAAATTGTTGCAACCCCCGCGCTCTCACAGGGCAGCCCCAATCCCGCCATCGCAGCTGCCGCCTTTCCCTGACAGCACAGCACCCGCCTTCCAGGAGCAGGCTGACCTGTAACCTGAGTTCCACGGACCTGAGGCAGCAGAGGCCAAGCTTAGGCCATGCGCTGGGGAGTTTGAAGCAAATCCAAGGGCTCCCATGGGCAGACCCCATAACCCGCCACTGCCTTTGACCACACCGTGCCCTCCTCCCGAGAGCAGGCTGACCTGCGGACCGTGCCTGGAGCAGCAGAGGCCGAGCCCTTGACAGGCCGTGGGGGAGATGGGGGCAAATCTACCAGCTTGCCAGGTCGCTGCCCATCTCCCTGCCGCTGCCCCAGGTTCGTGGACCACTTGTTTTCAAGTCAGTGGTTTCCTGAGAGGCAGGCGTGGTGCAGTCAGGTGGCGGGGGCTGCAGGGAGGGGTGCTGCCCCAAGGGGAGCAGGTGGACTTGCTCCCATCTCCCCTAGGGCCAGACCTGGGGACGGCCTCTGCTGCCCCAGGTTTGCAGGACGCATGTCATGTCAGCCTGTCCCTGGGAGGAAAGCTCAGTGTACTCGGGGCAGCCTCAGTGGCTGACAAGGATTTTAGAAGTGGGCTCTAGCCCAGCATAACTAACTCTCCTTTCTTCTCTTGCTTCCTCAGTTGGTGGCTGTATCGGCTTTTTCATTACAGGTTATTGCTAGATAATGAACATAGGTTTCTGTGCTATATAGAAGAAACTTAACTTAAAATCTCTTTTTATATATAGTGGCTGACATTTGTAAATCTCGAACTCCCAAATTTATCCCTTCCTATCCCCTTTCCCTGGTAACCTTGACTGTTTACTAAGTCTGCAAGTCTGTTTCTGTTCTGTAGATGAGTTCACAGTGTCTTTTTCTCTTTTTTTACATTGCACATATGAGTGGTATCATTTGGTATTTTTCTGTTTCTGGCTGCTTTCACTTAGAATGACGATCTCTAGCTCCATCCATGTTGCTGCAAATGGTTTTATTTTGTCCTATTCATGGTAGAGTAGTATTCCAGTGTATAAATATGCCACAACTTCTTTATCCAGTCATCTGTTGCTACATTTAGCTTTCCTCCATGTCTCGGCTATTGTATACAGTGGTGCTGTGAATACTGGTGTGCAGGTATCTTTTCACATTGGAGTTCTTTCCAGTTATATACCCAGATGTGGGATTGCTGGGTCATAGGGTAAGTCTACTTTTAGTTTTTTCAGGGATTTCCATGCTTTCCATAATGACTACACCAAACTAGATTCCCACCAGCAGTGTAAGAGGGTACCCTTCACTCTACAGCCTCTCTAGCATTTATCATTCATGAACTGCTGAGCGATGGCCATTCTGACTGATGGGAGCTGATACTTCATTATAGTTTTGATTTGAATTTCTCAGTTTATTAGTGATATCGAGCATTCTTTCATGTGCCTATTGGCCATTTGTGTCTTCATTGGAGAAATGCTTCTTTAGGTCTTCTGCCTATTTTAAGATTGAGTTGTTTGTTTTTTTGTTATTAAGTTGTATGAGCTGTTTATATATTCTGAAAATTAAGCCTCTGTTAGTCGTATCATTTGCAAATATTTTCTCCCATTCGTAGGTTGTTGTTTCCTTTTGTTTTACTTATGGTTGTCTTTGCTGTGAAGAAATTTATGAGTTTAATTACGTCCCTTTTGTTTATTTTTTTCTCTTATTTCCATTGCCTGGGTAGATTACCCTAGGAGAATGTTGCTAAGATTTATGTCAGATAATGTTTTGCCTATGTTTTCTTTTAGGAGATTTATCATGTCTTGTCCATCTGCATCTTAAGTCTGTACTCAACATCTGTGCTTCAGTTTTGAATTTTGAGCTTCTTAGAGAAAACCTACTCTTAGCTCATACGTCAGATTCAACATGTCTAAAGCTGATTTCATAATCTTTTTTCTTGCAGCGTCTCCACTTATTCAGTGGGATAATCATTCTTCCGGTCTTGAATACACAAAGGCTTGGAGTGGTCTTTGATTTATCTTTCTCTCACCACCCTCCACATTTTGTCAGCTTCTTGAACTGTATGTTGTTGGTTTCAAGTGTCTATTCTGATTGCTGATACTCTGATGAAGAGCTTTCATCCCTGATACATGAATTTTTCCTTCTGCTGAATTCTTGGATATTCTCTCCCCCCCTTTCAGTCAACCTAGAGTTTTGGTGCTCCAACATCTACAGTCAAGTCAAAGACTTAACACAACCAGATCTCAGCCAGGGAGTCTCGACCCTTCATCATTTTGGACTTACCTTATTTGTTCCAATCATTATGTAACTTAGCCTCCTAGGGTAACCTGTGCCTTATTAAAAACCAGGAGTCACCAGCCTTTTCCTATCCAGTCCTCAGTTAAAAGAGCTTAGAATTGCCCTGAGAACTAGTTGGAGCCCCATCCCCTTCATAGAGTCTTCCCTATTTATTCCAAATACTTCTAGCTCCTCTTTGTATTCCTGTACTGTTTATGATCAGTAGCCTGTAATCTTGGATTTGAGTACTGACTTGGTACCATTCCTGGGTGATTTCCAATGTGTCTCCTCACTTAGCTGGTAACTGGAGAAGACTCACTTGTTCAGCCTCCTTTATAACCCTCACACTGCTTAGCATCGGGCAATAACAGGCATCCAGGCAGTGCTTGCCTTCTTTATTTATTCGCAGTGGTGGTGGTGTGGATTATAGCTAATAACTATTAATTCAGTGTTGCAGTTAAAAAAGAAAGCCAAGAAAATCCAAAAAACTTTATCTCCATGTTCAGTTTAGTGCTTTACCTCAATAGTTTTCTTAAGACTGTGTTTACATTCACATAGTGTTCAGTGCTTGTACAGTTCCCTGAGGCAAGCAGGTGAGATGTCATTATGTTTGACTTTCACGTTACATTTCATATTGGATATATTTGTGTAATGACAAAACCTTATTTTATAAGTAAACAGCCGGAAGCCCAGAGAGACTAAGAGCTTAACCCAGGATCACCTGGTTAGTGTTTGGCACAGGCCAGGACCGCAGTGCACATCTTCCAGCTGATCCTCTTCCAGTGCCTTTTCATTCCACTGCTGGGAAATGTAGCCCCATCAGCCAAACGGCCAAGTCACATTGCTGCCCCTTTACCTGCCAGTGATGGCAGTGCTACAAAAAGTGGCAAAGGAAAGGTCAGAAATAGGAGTGATAAAAGACATGGAAGTGCTGGAAATGGATCCTCAACCTCCTCCTCCCTACTTGAGTGCCTCACAAGTGTCCCACTCTGAGAGTGCTGTTCATTGTTTATAACATAGCCTTAAAATCAGACTGATCTTTTATAGGACATGCTTTTATCCTGGTCCCTTTCCTGCTAGTAGTCACCGTCATGGGCAGAAAGTGCCTGGCTGTGCTCTGTTGGTCACATAGGTGGGAGGGAAAGTGGGAGAGGGAGTTGGTTGAACTGAAGCCGAGGTTTTTACAGCTCTGTTGTTCTAGGACCAGAGCAGTTCCACTCTTTCTTTCATCACCTCTCCACCTCCGAGTCCCAGCCACCCATTCCTGCCTGCTTCCCCACATGCCACGTCCTGGGGGAGGACAGAGTGGTGAGCAATGCCCCCTCTGCCCTCTGTTCTGGGAGGTACAGGAGTCTGCTTTAACTTTTGAGCTGTTTTGGTAATTGGGCATTTCCAGCTTTTCTAGACATCTCCTTTCCAGCTCTGAGAAATTGGAGATGTAACTTAACCATACATGGACTATACTAATATATTCAGTGACATTAGTGTCATGTTGTCTGTAATTGTGTTCTGTGACTGGATAGGAGGTTTTTTATCTCACAGGATGCTTCACATCCAATTCTAAAGGCCTAGAGGCTGCAGGTGTAATCCAAGTCCTTACATGTCTGTAAGGTAGACATGAACATTATTTGATAATATGACCATATGTTCATAGATTACGGTTAGTCCACCGGCTCTGTATCTAATGAAAGTTTAAATATCAAACGCTTGAAGAAAATTTGCGGGCCATGTCTTTTTGCCTGTAAGTAGTTGCAAAAACTGAAATCACAACTCTACCACAAGCCACAGTGTTTCCCAGTAGAGAAAGCCCTCTAATTTTACAACCTCTAAGTAATGCAGTGGTTCTTTGAGTGAGATGAGGGATGCCAGAGTATTTTTTGGGACACTAGAGTGGCATGACAAGTATTCTGGGACTGGTTACAGTTGAATCTCTACTTCCTATATCCTGGACTGATTACAGAGGCAATGTTAGTGCGGTAACCATCTTGTGGATGCAAGTGTAGCTAGGAAGACAACAGAGAAAATAGAAGGGATATAAAGTAATGGAGGGACTTCATAGCAGTACAAATGGTGACTTTGACACCACCAGCTGCTGATGTGAACTTGGCAAGAATTTGTGAGAAGTGGTGGGTGTCATTGCAAGCAGGAGAGTTCTGCAGCTTTTGGGGAGAACAGGCAAAGGGGAGAGCAGATATGGTGGCTATCCAGGGGCTGTTTTTGTCCTGAATGTGAAAATGTCCAGTCCCCTGTTCAATTTTGCAGCCACAACTTCACATGACTCAGGGCATTATTTCCACCAGAATACCATAAAAATATAAACAACCTGTTTCCCAAAGTGTTTGTTCTCGATCTGAGATGATTGTCCTGTGGTGGTAGGTAAGTGGGCGATGGGGCCTATTACATCACCCCCTTTCACTAGAAGTCTACCTCGCTACTTTTCACCCTACTCCTAGAGGTCCTGTCATTCTGTTACACCTAGGCCTGTGAGACGGGCTTGCCTGAATCCTCACGTGAAAAGGTATGGTTATGTGCAGTTTTAAAAAATTGCTTGGGTCATGTGGTCCTTTGTTCCTTCCAGTGGAAATCACTATTCCAGAGCAAATAGTATGCCTCTATAGAAAGTATATTGTTTGTAAGTTGTCTTCAGAGGCTTTGCAGTTGGTTTAAATATTTGCTTGGTGATGGCATCTTGATTGATTGAAGGAGGCAACCCTCACTAGGGGCATTGTGTGCTTTCTGTCTGAGAGTTCCTTTACTGGCAGCAGAGTGTTCGTAGGCAGAGTTAGAAAGTTACCTGGTCTGAGAAGCCGAATTTGCCCGCAGCTGGGAATTGGCAGAAGAGTCTGTTATGGAAGGAAAGCTTTAGGATTATCTGGTAACAGAGTTCTGGGATCCAAACCCTGGGAAACCTCAGCTTTTGTAGAGTATGTTCTGTAACAATAGGCTATAGGATAATTTTTACACTTGTTATAGGATGTAGAGTTGGGGAAAGGCTTAAAAGTGAAAGAACCTTAAAAGAGAATCTCCGAATATTTTAAAGAAGACAGTTTTCAGAATGAGAGCTTTTCTGGAAAAGACTAGCTCTTCACTTCACAGGGGAAGCAGGGAGCAGGTGTAACTGCACTTATGGTAACTTAAAAGGTAAACCTTACCCTCCCACTTAGCTGTTTCCTGGTGTAGGTTCATCTCCCACATCTGTAGTTTTAGACCTGATGTGTCATTTTCTGGTACTCCGTTCTGCTTCTTAGTGAGAGACTGACCCAAAGTCACATAGCAATTGAAAAATTGCACAAAGGTCTTTATTGTTAAAAATGTAGACCTGTGGCAGGGTGCTGCATTTGCAATTGACTTTCAGTACAGAGAACACTGAAAAGAATGCAGTGTTATTTCTTTTTTTATTCCTTTAAGCCTTTGAATAGAAGGTTTTCTTTGCAGAGTTTCTGGAGTACATCAGAACAAGCAGGAACTAAAATAGCTTTAAGAAAGCTCCAGTATAGACTTTGCTTATAGTGTGGTATCTGTCTTATGTTAATTCTTTAAAGCAGGAAGTTGTAACTCTCAATTTCTTAAGCAAATATAAACATTCTTGACTCTTATTGACATTCTTTGTGGGGTGAAGCTGCTTTTGCTTCCATTCTGAGCATTGAAAGGCCTTCTATGATACTTCTACCAGTCCTCAGTATTTTATTTTCCCTCTGTTGTGAATTTGTTTTTAAATTTGAAGCAGATATAAATGTCATTAACTTGCTACATATGTAGATATTCAGTGTTACATAGTCAGAAAGTTTGTGTACATCACATGTATCTACATAATTCCCCCCTTTCCAACTGTGTTGCTGATGAAAGGATGGTGGGAAATGGCATTATGGGGATATGTCTTACAGTACACAGTGTTTCCCCTGTTCCCTCTACCATATCTGGATGTTCTTTCATCTTTCAGCTTCTAGACTTACTTGCTCTTTTTCTTAAGCCAGGTGTATCTCATCCCCCTGCGCACACACACATGTGTACACACACACACATTCTACCGTAGGGAGTAGCGTGCACCATCCAATTCTCCCACTCCAGCTCTGGACCCACCCACTGGAGGCAGTGTCTTGCATGAATTCATTTGTAAGTTGCTTTTTAAAACTCGAGTGGTCAGGAATTAGGACTGATATCCACACCTACTAGGCAGGCCCTCAAGGACAACTTCTATGGTTAATGCCAGGTTATCTTAATGTTTGACTACCTGGGTTTCATGTCTTCCTGTGCCACCTGTGTGACCCATGATTCCCACATTTCTGTCTCCTGCTAGAATTTTTCTCTCCAACTCTGGACTCTTACAATCTTCTACTGATTTGACATCTTCAATTGAAACTCTGATATCTTAAAAGCAACATGTGTAAAAACTGAGCTCTTTGTTCTCCTACCCCCCAAACTGGTTCTTCCTGCAACCTCCCCCATTCAGTTAGTGGAAACTTAATCCATCCAGCTGCTTGGGTTAAAAAGCTTAGAGTTACTCTGACTTTCACTGACATACCACATGAATTCTGTCAATAGATCTGGTTTAACACTGCCTTTAAACCATATCCAGAACCCAGCCACTTCTCACCATGGCTCCTGCCTCCACTGCTGCTTCCCTGCCCTGAGCCACTGTCCTCTCCTCCTGCACAGCCCTTTTCAGAGGCTTCCCACCTTTCATCTCTGACCCGTTTCGACTATTCTCACCCGGCAGTCAAGTGAGCCTCGAAAACCTAAGTTAGATAGTGTCGTCCTTTGGCAGTGCCTCCCCATTTCACTCTGGGTAAAAGCCACAGTCCTTACAACGTCCTCCAAGGCCATACAGGACCTGCACTGACCCTTCTCCGCAGCTCCAGCCGTGCCCCCATTCTGGAACATGCGAGGTGCGCGCTGCCCTTGGTGATGGTTATTCCGTCCACCTGGGACTTCTTACCTCCAAGTCTTAGTTCTAACCTCAGTCCTCAGTGTGGCCTGCTCTGGTATTTAATACAACATCACCCTCATCCCATACCCTCAACTCTCTTTACCTTGCCCTTTTTTGATTTTTCCATGGTTCCTCTTTCCTAACATGCCACCTCCTCTGCTGCTCTGTTGTGTGAATTGTCATCTCCACCCCCATCCCAGCTAGACTCCAACCAAGCTCCGTGAGGACAGGAATTTTGTTTTGTTTATTGATCTATTCCAAGTGCCTAGACTAGTCCTGGGTACATAGTAGGCAGTCAAAAATTATTTGCTGAATAAAGTTAAAGACTATTTTAAAAATGAATCATCCTTTCAGGAACGGGTGAGGATCGGAAGCTGCATGAAGGAAAATGGTGCAGTAAATAATGATATTTGCCTGTTGTTCTTTGTGTGATATATATATGTGTTTTAGTCTTAATTTGGTATCCCAGTTTCTTAATTTAATAGCTGTATTAAGGTGTAATTTACAGGCCATAAAATTCACACATTATAATTGTACAAGTCAGCCATTTATCTATTTCTAGATTTGTGCAACTTTGTCCTCATAAAGTCCCCTTGTGTCCGTCCATATGCAGTTTGCCCTCCCCTCAGTGGCACCCTGATTTTATTTCTTTTTTTTTTTTGGCAATCACATCTCAAATGGATAATTTACACAGCAGTACTAATATAGCTTTGCACTTTTTGAAATGACACACTTAAATATGAAATTAGCGGTCATTGCTGAATGTAGGTAGCATATCCGACATTGGTGAGAAGAATGGACTTGAGTGTCAGACTGGCTGCAGTCTTACTCAGCTCCACCATTTACCAAGTTACCCAAATTATTTTCTGCCTCAAGCTCTTTATCTGTTATATGGGGGTAATAATAGCAGCTTACAGAGTTGTTGTGAGGATTAAGCAAACAGGGAAAATAATTTAGTATAGTGGCCTGCTTATGTTATTACCTAAGAAATAGCCTTGCAGATAAAGGGCAAAATTCAAATCAGTTTCTAAAGTATATGTAAAATATAATCCAGTTCCTGCCTGGTTTGTAAACACGTATGCCTACTGAAGAATTTAAAAGCAGGCTAATTTCCAACAGAAAAGATCATTTCTCAGCATTTCTTTCAAAGATAGCTGCAAAATCACTTACTAAATGTTCCATGCCCAACTCTTACAGAAATTTGACACCATGGACGTAATTATCTACATTTTTGTTAAAATGATTCTGACCATCAGGAAGTGTTCTCAATTATATTTTAGCCTTTATGCTGAGAAATACTGTGAGACTTCTTCTAAATTAATGGGTGGGGGCATTCATCGTAGCTCTTGTAGCCTGATAAGCCTGCACTAAATTATCCTTTTTTAACTTTTAATTAAAGTAATAAATTAATTTTTTGCTGGGGGGTGGTAATTAGGTTTTTATTTATTTATTTTATTTTTAGAAGAAGTACTGGGAATTGAACCCAGGCCCTTGGGCATGCTAAGAACATGATCGTCCACTTGAGCTATACCCTCCCCCCTAAATTATCTTAAATAAGGTCTTTTTCTCTGTTTTGTTAATTTATGTACAGATGCGCAAAGCAGGGTCATCAGAAGCCTCTCAATCACGAAGATGATAATAGTGAAAAACATTGCGCAGTGACAGTGAATCCTTGGCATATGAAGAAAGATTGTAAAGTCCTGAATGAATTAAGAAGGTACTGTTACATTAACATACATGTAAGCATGGCTCTCTTACCTTTATTTTTCACTTTATAATGAAGATAATCCCCACCCGTCAAGGTTGCTTTGTTTGATAGAGGGCATATCTAAACCCTTTTCTGCAAGTTTTTTAAATAAGAAAGAGCAGCTAATTTATCAGAAGTGTGAATGGTGTAATCTGGTCTGTCTAGTATGGTAGCCACGAGCCACATGTGGCTATTGTGAATTGAGATGTTCTATAAGTGGAAAATACATAATAGATTTTCAAGACTTTGTACAACAAAAATAATGTAAAATATTATTAATAAGTTTTAAAAATGTCAATCACACTTTTGAAATGATAGTGTATTGGATATTTTGGGATAAATGTAATTATTACTGGAATTAATTTCACTTATTCCTTTTTATTTTCTAAATGGAATTACTGGAAAATTGTGACTTGCACTATGTTTCTATTGACAGTGCTGGCTTCTAACTTATTGCAAATAATATGAAAAGAAAACTTTGATTAAAATTTTTGTAATTGAGTCGTTGATTTACATCATATTAGTTTCAGGTGTACAAAATAGAGGCTCAACATTTTCATAGATTATATTCCATTTAAAGTCACCATAAAATAATGGCTATATTTCCCTGTGCTGTATGATACAGCCCTGTAACCTATCCATTTTATACATAGTACTTTTTACCTCTCAATCCCCTAACCCCTTCCTGCCTCCCCTCTTCTCCTTCTCCCCATTGGTAACCACCAGTCTGTTCTGTGTACCTGTGAGTCGATTTCTGTTTTATTATAGTCATTAATTTGTTTTATTTTTTAGATATACATATAAGTTAATACATAGAATATTTGTTTATCTTTCTCTGACTTATTTCACTTAGCATAATACCCTGTAGGTCCATCCATGTTATTGAAAATGGCATTATTTTATTTTTTAATGGCTGAACAGAATTCCATTTGTGTGTGTGTTCATGGTATGTATATATGTGTGTGTATATATATGTATACATGTATATATACATATATATATATTTATAATATACCACAACTTCTTTATCCAGTCATCTGTCAGTGAACATTTGGGTTGTTTCAGTGTCTTGGCTATTTTAAATAGTGCTGCTGTGAACATTGGGGTGCATGTGTCTTTTTGAATTAAATTTTTCTCCAAACATATACCCATGAATGGGATTGCTGGATCACACGGAAGTCTATTTTCATTTTTTTATGGAACCTCTCTTCTGTCCTCCATAGAGGCTGCACCAATTTACATTCCCACCAATCGAGTAGGAGGGTTCCTTTTTCCTTAAAAGGTAAAAAATTCTCTACATTTACCTACCTTCCTTTCAGTTTAGGACACAGTTTGGCAAAAACCAGATAGAATTTAATAGGAGTAAATACAGTATTTATTTTGAATGTCCATGCATTATGGATAGATATGTTATTGATGAGTTGGTTCCCTATTTTTGTAGGTGCAGATGTTTTTATAGCTTCACAGACATTTCAGTCTTGCAGAGAGGAAAATTTCTTTTTATTTTGCTGAACTTGTCCGGGTGTCTTTATCGGACTTGGTCCAGGCCTGCAGAGGTGAATACACATCCAAACCTGAACCATTTGAATGTCTGCAAGATTTTAAGAGTCTAGAATATCAGATCTGGACTGTAACTCTGGTAAATGACATCAGTGACTGGACTCAAGAAAACTCCATTTGAGGACAAAACCTTTCATAAGCCAAAAAGGCTTTGAAATTGTGGCAAAGCCAGAGACTTTTGTGCACCACTTATGGCCACAAACCCATGAGGACAACCACAGGCCTTCTGGAGTGCCAAGGGAATTCCATGTGAGGAGTCCAGCACTCACAGGAATCCAACAAGTCCCTGTCTGCCAGAGCACTTTCATTGCTACTGTGCTGTTTTGAGTAAATGTCTTTTCATCAGGTTCAAATTGGTTTGTTGTTATTTTTTTGCATAAAAAAAACCTTCTTGTTCCCTGGTGAAAGTAAAAGCCTAACATTTTCTGATTTCTTTTGACAGAGAAAACATGAGCCTGTGGATCTAACCTCATCTGTGATGGTCTGCAGCTGGGAGCAACCAGATCAGTGTCAGTCCCCTTGCAGCCATTGGCTGGGAGCCTGCATGTTCCTTGGAATGGTATTTGAAACATGTCACACTAGCCGTGCCTTCGCTGTGGGCTGGGAGGTGTGTCAGTCAGAATCTGCATTATGGAATGTATGTTTCAGATCTACAGTTAGGAGATCTTTTTTAATAGCCAGAGAATATAGTCATAAATATATCTATTAATGTATTTATGCAAGAACCTTTTTAAAGATTTTTTTATTATAAAAAGTTACCCCCCAAAATTGAAAATGAAAGAACAGTGGAATTAAAAATCATCTGTACCTTAATTATACATAAAGAATCATAAAATCCTTCTAAACTTTTTTTGTTCAAATGAAGATATTTTTCCCTTCCTAAAAGGAAAATTATTATTTCACATTTTTTTGCTTTCTCATTTTATTATATATTCCATATCAATAAATATAAATCTTTTAAATCCCTTTTAATGGCTGTTTAACACTATATTGAACAGATATGTAAATAGTCCTAGGTTTCAGAAATTTAAAAAATTGTCATTACAATACCACTGCAAAGAATATTTTGGTGTTTCTATTTTTAGTTACTAACTTGGACTAAAAATTAACAAGTTTGCTTTTCTTCATCTAAAACATTGGTTATTTGATGAAGGAACTGTAAGGATTTTAAATAACTTTTCAGTAATTTCAACAAAGAAATTATCTTTAAGGCAAAAATGTATGATGGATTGCAAATCTATTTTTATTATATCTTCACTTTTACCAGTGTGACATATGTGTGTGTTTACACAAGTGCTTTAACTACCAGCAACGTAAGAAAAATCTGTGTACTAAAAATGTGAAAATACTTTCCCGGTTTGTGTTTTCATTCTCCCAATATAGGTTTTGGATGACAAGCTTGTATTTGCAAAAGTACACCCCCTGTGGGAGGTGTTCTGTACATACGCTGAGATACTGCACATAATATTGCCTCTGAAGCCCAATGATCTGAAAACCCGGTCCTCAGCCTTTGATAACTTCAGATGTTTTATGAAAGTCCTCCAAGTGGATGAAAGTATCAACAACCGGAACAAGAGCTTTTCTTTGCCCTATTTGAGAAGAGCTCAGTGAATGACTTTTATATTCAGCATAGAGATACATCCTCCAATCCAACCACCAGAAACCGCATTGTAAGTCTAAACCGAGTTTAGCTGCTGTCTTGGGGGTGATTTAGAACCTGCTGTTGAATTATCAGTGATTTGGTTTGGTTGGTTTGATTTGGTTTTTAAAAGCTGCCCATAAAAAGGAAAAAAGAGAAAGAAAAGAAATATGCCTACAGATTCCTGTTAGGATAGTAAACAGTGGCTGGTTAGTTACCTTGTATAAACCACAAGCTCTCTTAGAACATTTTTAGGTTTACTTCATCCTTTCTCAGATCAAGTATCAAGTAAGGGACAGTGTTAAAAAAAATTCAGGATTAACAGGTTTGTGAGCTCCAGGATTTGCAAGGCAGCTTTCCCTCCCCATGGTGTAAGTCAAATGGCAGAATTGAAATAAAGCACCTCATGTATCCTCCAGTGTTAACAGGAAAAGGCTAATCTTCTTGACCTTGTTTCTTCCTGGGTAAAATGAAGATAATATATCAGGAGGCGACAAGCTCATTTAAGGCAGGAAGCATGTTGTCTTGTTCACTGCTGAATCACAGGCACCGGGAAGGCTGAGTTTAATGAGCGAATGAATGAACTGTACTTCCCCCACAGTTACCATGTGGGACAGTGAGGATTAGAAGCTAAGAGCATAGACTCTAGAGGGTAGGGCACAGCTCAAGTGATGGGGTGCATGCTTAGCAAGCATAAGGTCCTGGGTTCAGCCCCCATCACGTCCTCTAAAATAGACATATAACCCTAATTACCTCCCCACCCCCCACCAGAATTACCTTATTATCTCCCCACCACCAAAAAAAAAAAAAGAGAAGTGGCCAAGAGCATAGACTCAAGCTGGAACACCTGTGTTGGCTTCTCGCTGTCAACCTTGTAAATGTCATTTACCCTCTGTGTCTATCAAGTTCCTCACCAATAAAATGGGGATAATTGTAGTACCAACCTCGTAGAGATGCTATGGGGATTAATGAATCTGTGTCAGTGATACAACAGCCCTGGCTTATATTAAGTACTATGCATCTGTCAGCTCTTTTCATAATTACTGACAGATGTTATTATCGACAAAAGACGTATTAGTTCTTTGAAAGAGAAATGTATGTTAGACCATTTCATTTATCACTTTCTGTAATTCAGGCTTTTCCCTCTGAAATACCATTTTATGTCTGTGCACTAGAAAGCCACAGGGCTTTCCAAATTTCATCTGTCTGGGTTCTTGTCATGACGGCAATACTGCAGATTTCTGACATGTTTTGGGACTCCGTCTGAGATGACAGCAACCCCTCAAATTTAGGAGCGCTTCTCTAACTGATAGCATCTCGCTAGAAATGAAGTTTTTATAATGTAACAGCTTCAGACGATTAATGATGCCATAAATGCAAGGATGTTATATCTAAGCTCTTTAAATAAATCCTGTCATTGAAATAAAGGAAATACTATATTATAGCCCTCTATGACTTTGTTATCTTTGCTATCTGTTTATCTGACTCTCTAAGACCAAAGAAAGCAAATACTAAGATTGATCATTACTACTGTGTGGTACACGTATTTGTGGATGAAGACAATATTGAAATGCACTGTTTAAGATATTAAAATGGACACTAAACAGCTTCTTGATGCACATGCATGAACAGAACAGGGAGCTGGGTGCAGGGAGCAGACACTGAGCTTCCTGGATTAGAGACCCAGCTTAGCAGTCCAGCCCAGCTGTCCACATGTTTCATATTTATGTTCCAGCAAAATTAGCAGTGAGAGTCTGAAATGAACTTTGGGGACACTTGCAAACAGCTGTCATGATTACTAATGTGGGACACCAGGATTCTACAGTGTTTAGTTGGCATCTGTGCATAACCAGTTCTTTTCCACTAAAGCTTCTTGTAATTGCTGGTCCCACATCCAGGTTGAGGAATCATCTCATGTGGTGTTTGGGAGGGAGGTAAGTGGAGTCAGGACCCATGTTAAGGCTGGGTGGGTAATAATCTGGTGCTAGTACAAGAGAAAGGAAAGTAGGTCAGGTGGGAAGGAGAATGACTGGATTTAAACTTTGTTTCTTGAGTAAGCTAAATATATGACATCATGTCAAGTTACTTTGTTGTTTATATTCCATGTGCTGTCACCGAATAACTACTGAATTGTGGGGACAAAAATGCCTGGGTTTTAGAATTGACCCTGCCTCTAACCTGCCAGAGTCCAGGTTCCTCTGGGTGCCCAAAGAGGGGGCTGGACCATCAGGTGTCCCTCCACTGCAGCAGTTTGGGCACTTGGGTGGCCTAGATTTTTGCTGTGGAAGACTGGCCCGGTTGTAGGACATTAAGCATCTGCAAGGCTCTCACTAGGTACCCACGGTGGTCCCAGGACTGTGACATCCAAGTGTTCCTTTCCACCCACGTTTGCAAATGACCCTCAAGGGGTTAATATTAATCCTGGGTGAGAATTATGAAAAATTATATGGTACCTCCATCGCTCCTGGCAAGTGAGGGCCCCTTATTTACAAATGACCACAGAGTGTTAGCACCAGATTTTATCAACAGAACATGTGAACATTTTGTGACAGTGACACTCACCTGTTTGCTTCTGATTCCCAGTGCCACTTCAGCCTCTGTCAGAGGACTTCAGCTGCCCCAGCGATCAGAGCCTTCTGTACAGGGAATGGGCTCCTCCTCGAAGCACAGACAAGCAGCAGCCCTTAGGTCTCATCAGGTGAGCTCTTGTGGAGAGCACTCCAGTGGGAAGGGCTCAGGGTTGTCCTCATGGCATCTGAGTGTGACAGTCCTCCAAGAGTGTTAACAACCAGGAAGCTCACAGGAGCTCTGAGCTTCGTTGCCCCAAGTTTTTACTGCAGGCTTTATTACAAAGCCATGATTTATTGGGTCACTACCGACATGGCTAACCCAAACCCTAACTGTAAGTCAAACCTTTCCTTAGCCCTAAACTTTGAGCCCCTTCCTCTCCTGGTGGCCACTCACTTGTCACAAAGCTTAAAGCCCCACTCCTCTAATCACATGGTTGGTGTCTCTGGCTGGCCAGTCCCCATCCTGAGTCATCTCATGAACACAAGCCATCCAAGGTTCCACCATGAATAGCATAGACACTCCTATCTTGGGAAATTTCGAGGCTTTAGCGGTTGCTGCCTAGGAACTGGGAAAAAAGACCTACCAAATCCTTCATTAAATAGGAGTAAATGTTATATTTCATTTAAATTATAAAATAAGAGAGAAATTCTCACTGCTTTTCTGTATCTGCTGTTCGACACCGTTTCACTACACCACGTGATTGTAATGTCGCGCTCAGCATGTGTCTTCTCAGAGCACCAGCGCCAGCTGCTCCCCGGGAGCTTATGCTGTTTGGGCAAGGCTGCTGGGGGGATGGAGGCCAAGGACAACCGAGAAAACAAAAATAATCGGGCAAATAAGGAAACAATGTCAGATTGAAATGAAGAAATAACACAGTGTTGAGATGGGAGACTTGGGGGGAAGTGAGTTAAGAAAGCTATCTTTGTGTAGGTTACATGTGAGCTGAGATGGCGATAAGGAGGCTGGAATTTGAAGATCTGGGAAAAGTCACCCATGGAATAGAGGCAGCTTGTCCATTGGCCCTGAGGCACAAATGTGCTCAGCAGGTTTGAGGAGATACTGGAGCCAGAGCTGGTGAGAGTGATGAGACGCGAGGTTTAGAAGGGCATCAGGAGCACGGAAAGGAGTGTAGGCTCTAAGCGCAGTGAGAAGCAGTCATGATTGCTTAAGCACTAAAGTAATTTTCTCTCACTCACATTTTGCAAAGATAATGTGGAGAATGTATGGCAGTGACCCAGGAAGCAGGGAGGCCAGGTAGGAGGCCCTTGGATTGGGCCAGATGAGAGGTGGTGGGAGCCAATGAGGAATGCGTTTGGGGAGTGGGGCTGACAGGATGCAGTTATGGGCTGGCTTTGGATGGTTAGGAGAAGAGGAGGGTCAAGGTAGCCCCAGGCCGGTCTGGAGGCAGGTGTCTGTTCTTTCTTTTCTCAGTGCCCCATGCAGTTGCCCACCTACTTGGGCAAACCTCTTAACCTTCAAAGTGAGGGTTTTAAAACACTGAAGTCTATTTGTTGTTTCACATTTTATGGAAAGATTCAAACATGTACAGAAATAGAGAGAACAGTACAGCCAGCCTGCCTGTATCAGTCACCCAGCTCCAGAATTATAAACTCAGAGTCACTGTTGTTGCATCTTTCATCTCCATCTCCTCCCCTCCCCCACTATGGGGTCATTTTGAAGACAATCCTACATAGCTTAACCTTTCATTAGTGAAATGACAAGGTCTCTTTCAAATAAAATTGGAATATTCCTTTTTTTTAGGGTTACAAAATAATTCCCTGCTTGTCACAAAAATACACTTTTAAGTAGTTTTGGGGTTGAAATCAAGATCCATACAAGATTCAGACATTGCAGCTAGCATATCTCTCAAGTGCGTTCTAATCTATAATTTTCCTGTTTCTCATTTTCCTTGAAATTGCTGAGGGGTTTCTCTATTTCCTGTTTGGCTGATTTCATTCTCCCCTATGGTGTTAGACTTGTTTCTCCATCCTATGTATTGGCTTTAGCTAAGTGATTTAATCCTCCCCTAAAAGCTTGGTCTGATTGAGGTTCAACATTGTGCAAAAATATTTGTTATGTGAAGTTTTGTACTCCTGTCATAAGGTACATAATATTACAGTTGACTCTCTTTTTTGTGATGACAGCAGCCAAAAATGATTGTCACCCGGGATCATTATTTCATATGGAATTTTATTTCATGTGGTCATACTCTAATTTCCTCCCTCAATTATCAGCAGGATCAGTCACGAAGAGGCACTTTCTCCTTAACCCGGGTTATCCTTTAGAACACAGTTTTAAAGGAGGATATTTGTTAATATGTAAATATTTAAAATTGATAATTTTTTTTCTTTTTAATTTTTTTTTCTAATGGAGGTACTGAAGATTGAATCTAGGACCTTATGCATGCTGAGCACACACTCTGCCACTGAGTGTACCCAATCCCACTTGAGATTCATATTGATTTGATATCTTCCTTCTGTTATTTTTGTTTTGTGTTATACAGAATTTGAAGGCAGGGCAATGGGTTTGACTGCTCTTTAATCATTCTTTATGGTCTTTTGGGGTTTGTGTGTGTGTTTGTGTTTGTAAAGAAAACAATTTTCCCACTATTTTAAGTATGTATTGCTAAGGCAATTATGTTGATTTTTTCCCTGCTCCTGGTCCATGTATTCCCTTGTTACTTCCCACTAGTGGCCCCTTGAGCTCTGTGACAAGACTAGCATGTCGTTAATCCATGTGGAAGGAAATCTGAAGAGATTTAATCAAGGAGATGAAATTTGTAGACAATGTATTGGAAAGTATTGTGAAAGTTGTTCGTTAAGAGAAGGTCTGAGGTTGAATTGTTAAGTGCACAGAAATCTAAGCTATGAACCACCAAGACAATTATTAACTCCAGGAAAACAAAGTAGGGAAGAAAAGGTAAGACTAGCACAAATTGCTACAGCTTTGAATAGTCTGTACAGAGTAATAATAATGTAAAGCAAGGATACTGAGCTGATGAAAATTATAATGTAATTGTATTAAAAGGTTGGAAGAAAGAAGGTTTGGGTATGTAGATGAGATGGGGTTTGAAAGAGATCTGAATCCTCATTTTCCAAAATAGAAAGTTAAATAGGTGATACATAAAGCTGAAAAAGTCAGTAGGCTGTGTTACAAGGATATTAGTCAGAGAAAGGGAGTAAGTATTCCAAGAGTCAGCAGTAGGAGCTGAACGTGGTTGTTTCTGGCCAGGAAATGGGGCAGTTGTTGGGAACTGCTCCTTTTTACAATCGGTGTTCGAGAACTGTTCGACTCTTTATTGAATGTATGGCATTAGTTTGATGAAAAGAAATCAAAGCTGAATTTTGAAAAATTTATGTTAAGAATTGGGATGCTTTTGCAGAGAGAGATAACAATCAGCAAAACTACATTTGAAGGGATCCTCATTATTCCTTGCATTTCAGCAAGGACTAGGAGGCAGACATCTGTTTAAGGTTCAAAAATTCTGTCTGACCTTCCTGCCGACTTGTAACCTTTGGAAGTAATGAACTCCCCGTCACTATAAATATCCAGGCAGAGGCTGCCTGACCAGCTCTCTAACTGTAGCAGGGTGTGTTTACCATTGGGCAGTTAGAGCAGGCAACTTCTAACATTCTTTCAGTTTTGAATTTGGCATTTTCAGGATGGATAGTTGATAAGAATACAAAAAGCTTAACAAGAGAGTCCAAGACATCTCAAACCCATTGCCAGGGTTTTCTCTGCCAGACACCATCCTGAGCCTGCCACCCGTGAGCCAGGCCACAAAGCCCAGTCACATAAGAATGAACACACTTTGTCGCTCCTATCTGATTTGGCATCGGGCTCAGCCCTTTTCCCCATGGAATGGTCCACGCCCATGTCTCTGACGATGGAGCTGGTCTCACAGCAGCCCTGTGAGCGCTGGTCCAGCCCAAGGGATTCCTGCGTGAAGTTTTCCAGGATTCCAGGCTATTCTCAGAGCTGAGTCCCCCTTAGGCTAAGCACACGGAACTCATCTCAGCTCCAGACTGAGCCGGAAGCCTCAGAGAGAACTCAGAGCTGAGGAAATCCACAGGTTTTACCCAGCACTGCCGAGTCAGCAGTGAGCCAGTTGAGGGAAGGATCAGCAACAGCAAGACACACCTGAGCCGCCGTCTCATTGTTCCGCCTCATCCCTAAACCCTCTGTGTCTGCCTGTCTGTGTCGGTCTCCCTTTTAGGATCAGCCTGGCACCACTTCATGCCCTGCCTCCTTCCTTCTAATCTTGCCTCCCTGGCCTGTTCCATCTACTCCAGTTTAACTGAGAAGAGGTTTTAAAACCTAGGAACAACAGACGTGCTAGATACAAAGAATACAAGGCAGTGTCTTCCTCAGTCACATCCCTCCTGCCCTCTCCCATTCCCACAATGAGTTTTATAAATATTTTGTCAGACAGACATTGCACTCCCAGTTGTTATCATTATCAGCCATTTCCTTATTATCTGTGGTTTACGATGCACTTGCTCCAGGGTCTTCCCCGAGATAAGGCAGGAGCAGATGACTGAGCCACTTGTTGATGTCCACTTGTGTCAAGCCTGTTAAGAATGATCTTTGGGGGGATTTGTTGAATGTGCCAGACTGTCCAGTGAGTGGTGATGATCCCCTGCATCTGCTCTGGAGTCGGCCTCGTCCCCTCCTTTGCTCTGTTCTCATTTATCTCTCTTCAGCAGGTGAGCCAGTGATCTGTACTTCTATGATACATAAAACACTTCTTATTTCACGGTAGATTATGGGGCTGCTATGAAAACGCATATGTTTTAAGAGTGAATTGAGTCGGAGGTTTAAACTTAAAGCCCCCTTGATTTAGAATCAGAAATTAATATGATGGAGGGAGGGTAGAGCTCAGTGGTAGAGTGCATGTCTAGCATGCATGAGGTCCTGGGTTCAATCCCCAATGCCTCCATTTAAAAACAAATAAATAAACCTAATTATGCCCCCCAAAAAAGAAAAAATAAATTAACATGAGGATGAAGCTACAGAGTGATTATTTGTGTCTTCTGAAACTTCCTTCTGTCTTTCTGCAGGAAATTCTAAGGAGAGAAGTTCGGAATCTACATTGCTTGGCTGGGCTATTACACTCAGATGCTCCTCCTGGCAGCAGTCGTGAGGGTGACTTGCTTACTGTGTGGATATTTTAATCAAAATAACTGTACCTGTGGGTAACTTGTCTTTATTCCTTGTTACCGTGCTTACTTAACTTAGAATGACATTCTCCAGGAGCATCCATGTTGCTGCAAATGGCCCTATATTGTCAGTTTATATGGCCGAGTAGTATTCCATTGTATAAATATACCACTTCTTTAGCCAGTCATCTGCTGATGGACATTTAGGCTGTATCCATGTCTTGGCTACTGTAAATAGTGCTTCTATGAACATTGGGATGCAGGTGTCATCCTGAAGTAGGGTTCCTTCAGGATACATGCCCAGGAGCAGGATTCCTGGGTCATATGGCAAGTCTATTCCTAGACATTTGAGGGAACTCAATACTGTTTTCCACAGTGGCTGCACCAAACTGCATTCCCACCAGAAGTGTAGGAGGTTCCCCTTTCTCCACAGCCTCTCTAGCATTTGTCATTTGTGGATATTTGAATGATGGCCATTATGACTGGCTTGAGGTGATACCTCATTGTAGTTTTGATTTGCATTTCTCTGATAATTAGTGACATTGAGCATTTTTTCATGTGCCCATTGATCATTTGTATGTCTTCCTTGGAGAATTGCTTGTTTAGGTCTTCTGCCCATTTTTGGTTTAGGTTATTTGGTTGTTTCTTATTAAGTCATTTGAGCTGCTTATATATTCTGGAGATCAAGCCTTTGTCAGTTTCATTTGCAAAAATATTCTCCCATTCTGTAGGTTGTCTTTTTTTTTACTTATGGTGTCCTTTGCTGTGCAGAAGCTTGTAAGTTTCTTTAGGTCCCATTTGTTTATTCTTGCTTTTATTTCTATTGCTTGGGTAGACTGACCTAAGGGAACATTTCTGAGATGTATGTCAGATATTTTGCCTGTATTTTCTTCTAGGAGGTTTATTGTACCTTGTCTTATGTTTATCTTGCTGAAGAGACTGTCTTTATTCCATTGTATATTCTTGCCTCCTTTGTCGAAGATTAGTTGACCAAAAGTTTGTGGGTTCATTTCTGGGCTCTCTATTCTGTTCCATTGGTCTATATGTATGTTTTTGTACCAATACCATGCTGTTTTGATGACTGTAACTCTATAGTATTGTCTGAAGTCTGGGAGAGTTATTCCTCCAGGCTCTTTCTTTTTTTTCTTCAGTAATACCCTGGAATTTCTATGTCTTTGATGGTTCCATATAAATTTTATTGTGATTTGTTCTAGTTCTATGAAATATGTCTTGGGTAATTTTACAGGGATTGCATTAAATCTGTATATTGCCCTGGGCAGTGTGACCATTTTAACAATATTGATTCTTGCAATCCAAGAGCATGAGATACCTTTCCATTTTTTAAAGTCTTCTTCAATTACCTTCACCAATGGTTTATAGTTTTCTGTGTATAATTCTCTCACCTCTGTGGTTAGATTTATTCCTAGAAATTTTATTACTTTGGGTGCTATTTTAAAGTGTTTTATTTCTTTACTTCTTTTTTCTGTTGATTCATCATTAGTGTAAAGAAATGCAACTGATTTTTGAACATTAATCTTGTAACCTGCTACCTTGTTAAATTCTTCGATCAGCATTAGTAGTTTTGGTGTGGACCTTTTAGGGTTTTCTATAAATAGTGTCGTGTCATCTGCATGTAGTGACACTTTTACCTCTTCTTTTCCAATTTAGACCCCTTTTACTTCTCTTACTTGCCTGATTGCTATGGTCAGGACTTCCAAGCCTATGTTGAATAGGAGTGGTGATAGTGGCATCCTTGTCTTGTCCCAGAATTTAGTGAGAAGCTTTTGAGGTTTTCACCATTTAGTGCTATGCTGGCTGTAGGTTTGTCTTATATAGCTTTCATGATGTTGAGTTATGTTCCCTCAATACCCACTTTGGTGAGAATTTTTATCATAAATGGGTGTTGAATTTTATCAAAAGCTTTTATGCATCTATTGAGATGATCATGTGGTTTTAGTCCTTTCTCTTGTTGATGTGAAGTATTACATTGATTGATTTGCATATGTTGAACCACCTTTGTGTCCCTGAGATGAACCCCATTTGAGCATGTTGTATAATCTTTTTTATGTGCTGTGGAATTCTATTTGCTAGTATTTTGGTAAGGACTTTTTTGCATCTGTGTTCATCAGTGATATTGGTCTGTAATTCTCTTTTTTGGTGGTGTCTTTGCCTGGTTTTGGTATCAGGGTGATTGTGGCTTCATAGAATGAGTTTGGGAATATTCCTTCATTTCAGTCTTCTGGAAGAGTTTGAGAAGGACTGGTATGAGTACTTCTTTGTATGTGTGGCAGAATTCCCTGGTGAAGCTGTCCAGTTCTGGATTTTACTTGTAGGGATTCTTTTTTAATTGTTAATTCGATTTCATTCCTAGTGATCGGTTTGTTCAAGTGGTCAGTTTCTTCTTGATTCAGTTTTAGTGGACTGTATGTTTCCAGAAACTTGTCCATCTCCTCTAGGTTATCCCTGTTTTTATGTAGTTTTTCATGATATTCTCATATGATATTCTATATTTCTATGTTATTTGTTGTAATTTCTCCATTTTCCTTTCTTATTTTGCAAATTTGTGCTCTCTCTTTTTTCTTCTTTGTGAGTTTGGCCAGAGGTTCTCGATTTTATTTACTCTTTCAAAAAATTGCTTTTGGTTTGATTGATTATTTTCTCTATTTCTTTTAATCTCTATTTTATTTATTTCCTCCCAGATCTTAATTATTTCCTTTCTTCTGCTGACTTTTGGGTGTTTTTACTCTTTAGTTTCTAGTTCTTTTAACTGGTGGGTTAGATTGTTTTTTTTTTTTTTGATATTGTTCTTCTTTTTTGAGGAAGGCCTGTATCACTCTAAACTTTCCTCTTAGCACTGCTTTTGCTTTGTCCCATAAGTTTTTGTGGTTGTTTTCATTTTCATTTGTCTCAAGGTATTCCTTAATTTCAACTTTGATTTCATCATTGACCCATTTTTTTTTAATAGCATGTTGTTTAATCTCTATGCTTTCCTTTTTTTTATGCTTTGTTTCTCTGAAGTTGTTTTCTAGTTTCAATGGCATTGTGGTCAGTAAGGATGCTTGAGATAATTTCTATCTTCTTAAAATTTTTGAGGCTTCTTTTGTGACCAAGTACATGATGAATCCTAGAAAATGTTCCACGCACACTTGAAAAGAATGTATATCCTATTTTGGGGGGTTGTAATGCTCTGCAAATATCCATTAAATCTAATTTTTCTATTGTATCATTTAATTTCTCTGTTGCATTATTTATTTTTTGTGTGGAAGATCTGTCTAGTGATGTTAATGTGGTGTTAAAACTTCTGACAATGATTGTATTCCCATCAATTTCCCCGTTTATCTCTGTTAGTAGTTGTTTTATGTACTTAGGTGCTCATGTTGGATGCATATATATTAATGATTGTAATATCCTCATCTTGTATTGCTCCTTTAATCATTATAAAATGCCTTTATTTATCTTTCTTTATGGCCCTTGTTTTAAAGTCTATTTAGTCTGAAATCAGAACTGCTACACCTGCTTTTTTGGAGTTTCCATTTGCATGGAATATCCTTTTCCGTCCATTCACTCTCAATCTCTATGTGTCCTTCTCCCTAAAGTGTGTCTCTTGTATGCAGTTTATTGAAGTTTCTTGCTTTATTATCCAGTCTGCCACTCTGTCTTTTGACTGGAGCATTTAGTCCATTATCATTTAGAGTAATTAATGATAAATGAGTGTTTATTGCTATTTGAACTTATATTTGCAGTTGATTTCATATTTCTTCTTTGTTCCTTTCTTCTTCCTTTTGTGGTATGGTAATTTTCCTTTGTGTTATCTTGGATTGTATTTAGTTTTTGTTACTCACTTGTAAGTTTTTGGCTTGTGGTTACACTTTTTTGTAAGTCTGTTAACCAATTACTGTAACTGTGTACTAAACAGATAGTAATGTAATCTCAAACCCATCCTACCGAGAACAAAAAATTTAAGAAAAAAGAAGAAAAAATACTCTGTATTTTCTTGCTTCCCTCTCCCACTCAATGATTTAGATGTCTTCTTTTACAATTTCATGTTTATTCTATTTGTAATTCATGGTAGTTATCACCTTTCCAGTTATAAGCTCTCATTTCTGTATCATCCTGCTTCTTTTTTATTTAGAGTGTACCTTACAATATTTCTTTTAGCATGGATTTAGTGTTGCTAAAGTCTTTTAGTTTTTCTTCTCTGTGAAATTCATTACCTCTCCCTCTGTTCTAAAGGATAGCCTTGCTGCAGAAAGTATCCTAGGCTGCATCTGTTTTTTCATTCAGGACTTTGAATATATCTTTCCACTCCCTTCTGGCCTGTAGTGTTTCTGTAGAGAAATCAGCTGAGAGCCATCTCTTGTAACTCACTCTTTGTTTTTCTCTTGCTGCCTTTAGGATCATTTCTTTATCCTTCAGTCTGGCCATCTTGATTTTGTTGTCTTGGTGTGAGTCTCTTTAGGCTGTTCCTGTTTGGGAACCTCTGAGCCTCCTGTACTTGGGTGTCTGATTCTTTCTTTATGTTTGGGAATTTTTCAGTTATGATTTCTTTAAATACCTTCTCCATCCCCTTTGTTCTTTCTTCCCCTTCTGGAACTCTTATGATGCATAGATTGGCATGCTTTATATTATCCCATAGGTTCCTTATATTGTTTTCATTGTTTTTTATTTTTTTCTCTCAACTGTTCTGATTGTGTGCTTTCTGTTGTCCTGTCTTCTAGGTCACTTATTCGTTCCTCTGCATTATCTAGCCTGCATTGTACTGCCTTTAGGTCAGATCTCATTTCAGCCAATGAAATTACCAATTTTACTTGGCTCTTCTTTATAGCTACTATTTTGTTTTTGACATATTTTATGTCTCTAAACACTATCTCTTTTAATTCCTTCAGTAATTCGATCACTTCTTTTTAGAAATCTTGATCTAATAGGCCATTAATATCTATTTCATTGATCGTTCTTTCAGGGGATTTCTCTTTCTCTTTTAATTGGGAATACTTCCTCTGCTTCTTCAACTGCTCATATCTCTCTGACACTGTGGCTTAAGGAGTATCAGTTATCTATTGTGACCCTTAAAGGGGTTTATTTCTTTATCTATCTAAGGCCTATGCTGGAATAAAACTTAAAAACGAGAGAGAGAAATAGAATTTTAAAAGAATGGAGAAAAAGAAGGTTTGAAAACAGTGCATAATCAATAATAGAAGAGCAAGTTGAAGAAGAATAGGAATCGAGTTGAGATGTCTTTTTAAAACCTTAACAAAAAGAAGAAAAAAATCAAAACACAGTATTTAAAACCTGTGAATAATCAATAACAGATCAAATCCAAGAGAATTAAAAATGAAATGAGAATTGTAAACATATAGAACTGTTTAAAAAGTAAAGATTAAAAAGCTAATAGAAAATAAAACAGGTATAAAAAGATTTTAAAAACAAAGATGTGTTCTCCTAGAGACTGAATGCTCTTAATGGTTTTATTGAGAGGTCTTTGTGTCTTCGCCCTGTTTCATGAACTCAGCCTGCTCTGTTGGCCCCCTCGTCTGTGCTGCTCACAGTGTCCATTGGCAAGAAGATTGCACCCCTCCAACACTGGGTCAGGTGCTGCTCTCCTTCGCGGTGGGCGGGTGGATCACTCCCCATCCAGATGCCACAGTCAGTGCTGTGTCAGTTGCTCCAAAGGTAGGCTCAGCTTCAAGAATAACAGGTTTATGGAGATATAATTCACATACCATAAAATGCAGCCATTGAAAGTGTGCATTAGGGTTTTATGTACATTTCAGGGTTGTGTAGCCATCACCCCCAAAAGGAACCAGTACCCTTTAGTAAGTCAGTCCCTAACCTTCCTTTCCCTTAGCCCTCAACAGCCACCACTCTACTTTCTGCCTCTATGGGTTTGCCTGTTCTAGGCATTTCATATAAATAGAACCATACAGTATGCTGTCTTTTTTGATTATCGTCTTTCATTTAGTGTGACGTTGTCAAGGCTCATCCATCGTGTAGCATATATCAATACCCAAATTCCTTTTTGTATTCATATAATATGCCATATTTATAAATACACCACATTGCTTATCCATCCATCAGTTGATGATGAATAATTCTGCTGTAAATGCTCATGGACAAGTTTTTGTGTGAACACATATTTTCACTTCTCTTCAGGATATATCAAAAAATGGAATCGCTGGGATGTATTCTACTTTTAAATTTTTGAGGAATTGCTAATATAGCTTTTAAAGTGACTGAAGCATTGTATATTTCCAGAAATAATGTATGAGGAGTCCAGTTTCTCCACATCCTCATCTACACTTTTTATTACTGGGTTTATAGATTCATATTTATATATCATATATCATATATATATGTCATCCTAGTTGGTATGAAGTGGTATGTCATTGTGATTTTGATTTCTGTTTCCCTAATGCCTACTGATGTTGAACATCTTTTTATGTGCTTAGTTCCCATTCGTATGTCTTCTTTGGAGAAACACCTATTCAAATTCTTTGCCCATTTTAATTATATTTGTCTTTGTATTGTCATGTTTTAAGTCTTCTTTGTCTATTCTGGATAAAAGTCCCTTATCAGGGAAAATTTTGGAAATATTTTCATCCATCCTGTGGATTGTCTTCTTACTTTCTTGATGAAGTCCTTTGAAGCACAGAAGTTTTTAATTTTACTGAAGTCCAGTTTACTTGATTGTTTTTCTTTTGTTGTTTGTGCTTTTGGTGTCATATATTACAAGTATTTGTAATCCAAAGTCCTGAAGATTTTCTCATTGTTCATTTTCTAAATGTTTCATAGTTTCAGGTCTGTGATTTATTTTGAGTTAATTTCCATAAATGGTGTTAAGATAAAAGTTCAGTTTTCTTTCTTTCCAGGTGTATGTACAGGTGTCCCAGCATCATTTTTGTAAAGATTATTTTTTCCCCATTGGATTGTCATGGCACCTTTGTCAAAAATTAAATGGCTGTGTGTAAGACTTTGTTTATGGTCTCTTAGTTCTTTTCTCTCAATCTATTTTTCTGTCCTTTCTGCAAGTATCACACTGTATGGATCACAGTTTTGTTAGTGAGTTTTGAATTTGGAAACTTCAAAACTTTGTGTTCTTTTTCAAGATTGTTTTGACTATATTGGGTATCTTGCATTTCCATATTAGTTTTAGGATCAGCTTGTTCATTTCTGCCAAAAAGCCAGAGCTGCATTGAATGTATAGGTCATTTTGAGGACAATGGCCATCCTAACAATAATAAGGCTTCTGATCCATGAACACAGAAGAGCTTTCCATTTATTTTAGGTCATTTTTAACTTCTATCACTAGTATTTTAGTTTTCAATATACAAGTTTCAGATATTTTTCTCAGTATTCCACATATTTTTCTTAATATTATAATTATTTTATTCTTTTTGATGCTATTGTAAATGAAAAGGTTTCCTTCATTTTATTTTTAGATTATTCACTGCTGTTGAATAGAAATGTAATTAATTTTTGTATATTCATTTGTGTCTTACAATTTTGGTCAGACTGGGTTATTAATTCTAAGAGGATTTTTTTTTCTTTTCTCTCTATTTTTCCTTTGTGGATTCCTTGTGATTTCAATATATAATATCATATCATCTGGAATCAAAACAGTTTTGTTTCTTTCTTTCTAATCTAGAGGCTTTATTTTCTTTGTCTGATTGATTTGACTAGAACTTCTAGTACAATGTTGATTTTGGGAGGGAATAATTCAGTGCTTCTGCATTATGTATGATCTTTGCTTCAGGTTTTTCATAGATGTTCTCTGTCAAGTTGAGGAAGTTCTCTTCTATTCCTAGTTTTTATCCATTATTCTATTAATATGGTGTATTACATGAATTGACTTTTGTATGTTGTACTGCCTTTGCATACCTGGATACATCCCACTTAATTGTGGTCTATTTTATATGTTACTGTTTTGGATTTGCTTGTATTCTGTTGAGGATTTTTGCATTTATATTCATAAGAGATAGTCTTTAGTTTTCTTGTGATGCCTTTGTCTGGTTTTCCTATCAGTGTGATACTAGTCTCATTGAATGAATTGGGAAGTGTGCCCACCTCTTTATTTTCAGACGAATTTGTGAAGCATTTTTTGTTTGTTTTTGTTTTTGTTTTTTCTTTAAGTAGTTGATGGAATTCACCAGCAAAGCCATACGGGCCTAGCATTTCTTTGTGTGAATGTTTTGGATTGCTATTTCAGTCACTACTTACTGTAGGATTATTTGAGTTTTCTATTTCTCCTTGAATTAGCTTCAGTCATTTATGTCCTTCTAGGAATTTATCCATTTCATCTAGATTATCTCATTTATTGGCTATATAATTATCCATGGTATTCCCTTATATTCCTTGTTATTTTTGTAAGGGCAGTAGTGACATCCTTCCTTTCATTTCTCATTTTAGTAATTTGAATCTTCTCTCTCTTTTTTTCAGTACTAGATAAAATTTGTCAATTTTACTGATCTTTTCAAAGAACCAACTATTCCTTTTGTTGATTATTCTCTGTTGTTCATCTATTGTCTATTCCATTTATTTCTGCCTTTAGTATTTTGATTAGAATGTTTAATTCATTTATATTAATGTAATTTCTTATCAGATTGAAGTTACAACTGCTGTCTACTTTCTATATGTCTTTTTTTCCCATTCCTCTATTACTACACATTTTTGTACAAAGTAAGCATTTTCAAGTGTGCCATTTTAATTTGTTTATTTTATCTTTTTCTTCTCCTCCTCCTACTCTTCCTCCTCCTCCTTCTCTTCCATTGCCCTGGAGATTATAATTAACATCTTGTTTTAAAGCAATCTAGTTCACATGAATACCAACTTAATTTCAACAGTACACAAAAACTTTGCTTTGGTATCAGTCTTTTCCCTCCCCCTCCTCATGCTGTCACTGTCATACAAATTGCACCTTTATGCATTTATAAGCTCATCTACACAGTTTCATAAGTATTGTTTTATGCAGTTGTCCTTTACATCAAATAGAGCAAAACATTTACATGTAATACCCGATTTATACTGTTTTATTTTTTTACTCATGTAGTAGTGCTTTTTATTTTTCAAGCGAGTGTCCTTTCATTTACACCTGTTGGACTATCCTTAGTATTTCTTGTAGGGCAGGCCTGCTAGCAATGGATTCTTTCAGATTTTGTTTTTGTAGGAGTGTCTTAATTTTTCCTTTAATTTTTTTGAAGAATCATTTTGCTGGCTATAAAATACTTGGTGACAGTCTTTTCCTTTTATCTCTTTGACGATACCATCCACTGCCTTCTGGTCTTCATGGTTTTTGATGAGAAATCAACTGTCTTACTGAGGAGCCTTTCTATATGTTGAGCCACTTTTGTCTTTCGGCTGTCAAGATACTTTATTCTTGTCTTTTGACACACTGAATCTGATGTGCCTATTTTAGATGTCTCTACGTTTATACCACGTGGAGTTTGTTGAGCTGCTGGGATGTACAAATTAATGTTTTCATCAAATTTGGGAAGTTTTCAGCCATTATTTCTTTATATATTCTTTCTGCCCCTTTTTTTCTCTCCCTCCTTCTGGCGCTCCCATTATGTGTGTATTGGTATTGTTGATGGTGTCCCACCTATCTCTGACACAGTGTTCATTTTTTTTTTCATTCCTTTTTCTTTCTGTTCCACAGACAGGATAATCTCAGTAGTTTTAATTTAACTGACTTTTTCTTCAACAAGTTCATATCTACAGAGAAACCACTTATTGAAGTTTTTATTTTAGTCATTATATTTGTATCTCTAAAATTTCTAGTTGTTTTTTATTATAAATTTTATTTATTGTTATTCTCTGTACAATGAGATGAGCACATAATTTAATCCTTTAGGCATGGTTTCTGTTAGTATTTTGAACATATGTGTAATTGCTTATTTATGTCTTTGTCTAGTATGTCCAGTGTCTGGGCTACCTCAGGGAGTTTCTGTTGACTACTTTTTCCCCGTCTGTTATGACCAAACTTTTCTGTTTCTTTGTACATTTTCTAATTTTCTGTTGAAAACTGGACATTTAAAATATTACAATGTGGCAGATCTGAAAGCCTGATTTTCCTCATCTCCAGGGTTTATCATTGCTTTCATTGTCATTGCTGCTGCTGCTATTTATTTAGTTACTTTCCTGAACAAATTCTGTAAAGTCTGTTTTCTTTATCATGCATGACCATGAGATCAGTGTGTGTGAAGAAAGCCTAGTTGTCATCACTGTAGTAATGATTGGACAGTGATTTCTTTCAATGCCTGGAGCCAATCGTTTGAGCTGTTGCCAGGTGGCTGTGTGTCCACGTGCTGAGGGATGCCCTCAGCACCGGCATGCAGTCAGCAGCTCTTCCGTAGCCTTTAGTTCTTGCTTATGCAGAACCTCAAGTTCAGCCAGAGTTGAAGGCTTAGGATTTTCTCAGATCTTTCCTTGCCATGTGCCACACATGTATATTGCCTTCTACAATTCTCAGAATTTTTTGGAGCTTTTTAACCCTACCTTCACCCCCAGAAAGTCTCATTACTCAATTTTGCCTTCTAAGTTTCCTAGTCAGCACCTAGTTAGCCTCTACTGGTCCCACTGCCTCAGACAGTTGTAATGTTAGATACTCACTGCTGTTTCCCACACACACTCTGGGGACAGGCTGTTTGCACAGCATGAGTCTGTGATAGGTCACATAGTGACAGCTCTCTGGGGGCGGATTTTTTGGGTAACTTTAAATCACTTCTGCCCCTACCTTGATTGTGAGACTATTGCTTATAAAGGCCACCATTTAGGTGAGGATACAGGGATGGGGTAGATCAAGTTACAATGCCTCAAAACTCACTATCTTTATGGAGATTTAGCTGGGGTTTTTTTCTCAAATAAAGACTCCCCGGATTGCTGGAAGTCTTGGTTTAATTTCCAGAGTTCTACAGAGGTTAATTTTGACAAATTTTGCCATTGTCATTGCTTCATAGAGGAGTAAGTTTTCCAAGATGTTTACTCAGATAGTCTAGAAGTGTATCCCATTTGCATTTGTGTTCAACTGAGTTACTTGCAAGACTAACTAATTCTACAGCTCCAGCTCCATTCACGTAAGAGTCCATCTGCATGGATTCTCCTACAGCAGTGTACAACCTGTTGTCAGATTGTTGTTTTTCTTATTAAAGTGTAGGGGTTTTTAAAAATATGCTCATTTTGTCATTTTTACACATTACAAAACTTCCACTAGTCTGTAGCTATTTTTTCCCCTCACTTATTGTTGCTTTAATGAAGTTCTCACTTTTAAGGATTTTCAGTATAGCAGTTTGTGAATGCTGATCACACGGGTGAGGCATTTAACTACTGTCTAAACCTCAGTCTTTGCTCTGATTCACTGTCTGGAACATCTGAACACATCTACTGAACCCCGTATACCAATGGATGCTGACAGACCTAATTAAAAAAATGCTTTTTAAGTAAAGCAAAGAATATTAACTTTGACACTGGAAACGACAAATCTCAAATTTCCTAGCTGATCTTGCTTTCTGTGATCATGAGCTACATCATGTTTTTAGAGCCGACAGGCATATTGAACTACTGATTTTACTTCATCGGATTTTAGAATGCAGAACACATTTCAGGCCCACTTATAGCAACATATGTGTATCTTAAAGGATATGTACATATGATGATGTCTTTATTATAAGTACCTTATTTTATTTTAGGTACCTACTGCTGTGCACCTCATTAAGGAAAGCTTGAAACTGCACTACTGAAATTTTTCATACCACCATCATCCCATAGCATCACTTTTGCACTTAGATGTTGTGTGGCAGAGTATTTTTCTGCTCCCTAGAAATGATCAATGTTGAAGGGGGAAAAAAAAACCCTCCTCAAATAAATATACTCCAAATCACACACTTATCTGAACAATGGCCACCATTTTAGTCCATAGTCCACACCAATCCATCTACTCATACTGACTCAGAGTACTCAACATAGACAATCCACCCCTGAATTCAGGGCCCTCAACACACGTTCTATCCCCTCCCCATTCCTTGTTGATTCTGACCTACTTTTGTCCAACGCGTCCTGCCAGTCTCTTTGCTACCTGACTGCACTTTTTAATTTTTACCTTTGAGTTCCAGGCTGCGCCTAGTGATTCCCAGAGAAACGCCAGACACTTGGCTCAACAGGAGGGGCGGTGAGGATTTCAGAAAGCTGTTAACCTAACTCACTTTCAGATCAGTGAGTGGCTGTTGTGAGCATTCCTTCTAGATCTCTGCCATACCGGCTGCATCCACCCCAGCAAAATAACGTAGCTCCTCCAACCACCTCTGCCTCCATTCATCTGGGTTTCTGCTTTCAGTGACACTCAGATGCTGCTGATGGGCATTATATATATATATATATTTTTTTTTTTAATTAAAGTATAGTCAGTTACAATGTGTCAATTTCTGATGTACAGCACAATGTTCCAGTCCTTCATATTCACATATATATGTATGAATTCCTTTTCATATTTTTTTACTAAAGTTTATTCCAAGATATTAAATATTGTTCCATGTGCTATACAGAAGAAATTTAGTTTTTTAGCTATTTTTAAATATAGTAGTTAATATTTGCAAATCTCAATCTCTGATGGAAATATTTAAAGCCACATCTGGAACCCTTGTTGTGGAAGTGTCTGAGAAATATATTTTCGACCTCATAGACTTTTGGTTAGGAAGTTGGAATAAAGGCTGACCTGGCTCACCTAACTTGTCTGCCTTTGTGAGTAAAGAGGTCTGGAGTTTCAAGTCCCAATGAAATGTCCCAGCCCTTCAGTAGCAATCTCTTAAAGCAACCAAAATGCTCCCATCTACCAGAGCATGACTTGTCCTTAGACACTGCTGGACATAACCACCGACGCTGTCTAAGGCGTCGTCTTCATCTGGTGCACACTTTCTTTAGATGTGTAATATCCTGATTAACAGGACAAGTTAGTTTGGATTCCCAAGTCCACAGGCAGCCTTCTGCCTGACTTTGGAGTATATATGTTCATTGAAGAGTCCTCTTTCAGATCAGCTAGAGCTGTCTGGTGTGTGGTGTCCCAGAGAATGTGGGTGCAGTGCTCCCCACCAGAGTCCTACCAGTTGTTTTATTGCAGGAAGAGAGAGAGCAAAAGAGACAGAACAGGAAGTTCTTGTCCAGCCTCAAACACAGTCACCCCCTCCCAGGGCTCTTGCTCTGGGACAGACAGCAGTGCAGGTCAGCAACGATGTGGCCCCGGTGTACTCCAAAACATGGTGTGGTTTTACTGGGCTATCTGTGTCTTTCATGGGCCCTGCAAAGTTCTCGGCTTTGTGAAATGGGGAACTAAGGAACTCCCACCCATGGCTGTAACTCCCAGGGTTTGCACCCTTACGGGTTTTGAGGATTTGCTGGCAACTCTTTCTTTTTCACTGGGTCATGTCTCGGTTACACCTGCAGTCCTGTGACTTCCTTATCAGAACTGCTCCTTACGTTCGGGATTTAGTGAAAGATGCCATTTTAGCCTGTAAGTTCATGTTCAGGGAGGAGGAGGAAGAAGCACAGATCAGAATTGCTCTTTTGCTTTTTTTTATTATTGTTTTCATAAGCCATCTCCTGTTGTCGAATGGACACTGAGCCAATGAATGACTGTTACACCCCCATTTGAATGATGAGAAAAATGACACTCAGGGAGAGGAGGCAAACTTCCTGAGGTTCCAAAGACCAAAAGGGATGAGCACAGAATAAGATCCCTGCAAATTTCTTGTCTGTCATTCGCCTTTAGGTCAATGACAGAGTGCCGTGTGTAGTAGTAAAGTTGTAACATGCTTTTAAAAGGGTGCAGATGTTCTTGTTTTGTTTATAAAATCACAGTGTTTTGTCTGAGACTCTGAAAAAGAGAAATGGGTTAGTAAATGTTGGTTTCTCATCCTTGGTCCTTCCTCCCCTTCACAGATATGGACCCTTCCATCTGTAGCAGGAATAAGACAGCCCCAGCCTTCCCGTCTCATGAGATCAGTACTCATTCATTTCATTCCTGCCCACCAGTAGGTGATAAAGCACAGCGAGATTTTCATGTCCTGCTTCACTGATTCTTGTGAAATTAGGTGTTTGAAGATAGAAACTCATGAAAGGAAGCTGCTTTTTTTTATATAAAGTGCAGTAATTTTCCTAGCAGAGAAGGAAATTGAGGATTTTCTTCATTGAAAATTAATAGAGATTTCAAGAGCATCTGTATTTCTGATGCATAGATTAAAATGACAAAATCTAGAGGGATTACAGAAACACAAGGAAGATACCAAAAGTGCCTTTAAAGAGCTTTTCTAAGACTGGGCTTGTAAAGAGACTGTTAGTTGACAGAGACCCTCTTCTCACCCATAGTCCCTCTCCTTAGGTTGGAAAGGGCCAGCGCTTCCCATGTGTGCAGTCCTGGTGCTTCAAGTGAGTTGTAGGGTAGGGCAGTGCTTATGGTGCTCCCTTCAGTTTGTCCATCCTAAGTAACCCCTGGCAGTCAGGGCGAGTGTGTTGCAACTACGTGAACCATTCACCATGCTCTCCGTGGTGTGTGCTCATCTCAGCTCATCCAGCCTCAGGTGATGGCAGAGCAGAGAGTGGTGGCAATAGGTCAGCCATGAGTAAGAGGGAGCCACTGGAGTCAGCTGGGGCCCAAGTGGCTAGGAGTTCCAGGTTGAATTCCCAGGACTTCCCACAGCTTATTCATTCAGCTAATACTTCTCCAGCACCTGTCATGTGCTGGTGCTTCCATTGTGAACAGAACCAAATCCCTGTCCTCATGAAGATGACGTTCTAGTGGACATAAGAAATGATAAACGCAGAAGCAGATCCAGGTCAGGACACATGAGTGCTGTCTACTTTGGAGTGCACAAGGTGAGATCCTTTGGGAAGGAATGTATGATACAGGAAAATGTGGGGGAGAGGATGGCCGTATCCCAGGTCTTATTTGGGTCCCTGAGATGCACCTCGTGATGTGTGGGTATTTGGTTTGCACAGGAACGAATCCAAGAGAGAGCCACAATTCAGTAAATGTAGATTTATTCAGAGAGATATATACTCCACAGACAGAATGGGCTGTTTCAGAAGGCAAGAGAAAGGCCATGAGGAGTGAGGGTTGGGTGCTCCAGTTTAAAGTAAAAGTAGATACACACTCCACAGACATAGTGTGGGCTGTCTCCCTCAGCAGAGAGAGCAGCCACGAGGTGTGGTTGTTAGTTTTTATGCACTCAGTATCTTCATATGCTAATAAGTGGGAGGAATATTCCAACCGCTTTGGGGAAGGTGTTGCGATTACCAGAAATTGGGCCACCACTCACCCTTTGACCTTTCATGGTCAGCCTTGAACCTGTCCTGGCACCTGTGGGAGTGCCAGTTAGCATCCTGCTGTATTTCAGTGAGTGTGTATTGAAGCTCAAGATCTACTGGGAGTTGACTTTTCCACCGTCACGGTGCTAATGGCTGTGCCATGCTATTAATGGCTGTGCCCGGCCCCCTTCCCTCCTGTCTCATGAAGGAGCTCTGGACTGATTGCACAATTGCAGAGCAGGGGATAGAGTGGAAAGAACTTCATAAGTGGAAGGTGGAAGGCAGTGTTTGTAGTAGAATTCTCAAGTCAATTATAAAGTAAGGGTCTTCTGTTTGCTGGGATTACCTGGTGTCACATTAGGGAGCTGTGAGCCTTGGGGACTTCAGTGAGTGGGTGGCTCACTGTATATACTGTGTTGCTTCTTAGGCGGCTCGAGAACAGTTGGCTTATATGTGACCCATTCACTCAAGCAGGGGTCTTTTTGGGGATTTTCTGCACTTGAGGCTAACATGGGTCACATGGGGGGGCAGGACCGGCCAGTCACAGCTTGGTCCACAGTCACCTAGTGCCCTCGTGGCTTTCATCCCATGGATGTGTCCCCTCCCCCTCAATGGGGACAAGGTCAAAAGTGGTGGGGCAGCTTCTCAGTGGCGAAGGCATTGCACTCCAGACCCAACACTCAACAGCATGGACCCCTGGTGTTGGCCACAGTCTTAGCTAGATGAGGCTGTTGAGTAGCTGAGCTCATGAGACGTGGGTGCCATGCTTCCACTCTCACCAAGAGCTCTACTTTTGAAGGTTCTGATCAGACAGCCACAAATACTCCCTAGCCCATAAACAAGGAACAGTCCCTTTCACCCGGGGAAGGGCACACAGAAGGAGAATGGATCATCCCGAGAGCAGGAGAGGCCAAATCAGTCCTGCCCTCAGGGGTCTGACAGACGAGCCAGCTCAGTTCCTCTTACTAGTTGTTTACTTGGAGGATGTGGGGTATTTTGGTGACCTGCAAGTGTCAGGAAATAGTACACGAGGGCTTTGTAGATTTTCTGGTCCGGTGTTAACTCACCCCATTGTAGCTGTTGTGCAAGGAAACAAAACTTGGTGGACAACAGGCCATGGCCTCTGCTCCCTGGTGGAGCCAGGAGATTACAATGTTAAGAACGACTGCAGGGGCATCATTTCTATGTTGAGAGGCCAGATGGCCTTACATATCTCTCATGCTGGATGCCTAAGTTGCAAAGGGAAACTGGAATTCATCCAGCTCTCCAGCCAAGGAGGAGGCCACAAGTGGCCTCCCCCACCAACTGTGAGCTCTTTGCCTCCACTGACAGCAGCATGTATAGCAAAAAGCTGGGCTGCCACCTGCGTTTCCGTGTAAACATCCGAGTAGCCACAACAATGGCCTCGTGAGCGATGGTGTGCCCAAGGAAGCGCTGTGTGGGACAGAGGGAGGAGTGCCGGGGTCAGACCCCGGGAGGGCAGGCAGGCAGTGAGGACATCTGTGCAGCGCAGGTGCCATGGAACTGAGCCAAAGGGAGGCTGGTTTTGGAGCAGGGAGCCTGGGCAGTGCCGTGTTGTTCGTAAGAAGATCCTGGGCTCTGGATCCAAGAAGTCATTGGCTTGATTCCTGACCTCAACCCTCATCTTGGGCAAATGTTTGAAGCTTTCTGTGCCTCTGTTTCTTGGTGTCCCAGTTGGGGACAATAGTAGCAATTACTTCTGAGAGTCAGGAGTGCCTTTATAGATGTCATTTCATTACGCTCACATCAGCCCACGAGCACAGTGCTAGGTCCCCCATTTTACACATGGCAGACAAGTAACTTTTAATCAGTAATCACGCAGCTAATAATGGTCATAATCAGCATTTGAATTTGATCCCTGTGTCCAGATAATTTCTATTCTCACTCAGTATTACTGGAAAACTAGTAAAGTCAGAACAAACACTGCTGAGAAGTGGGTGCTTGAAACATGTTTGTCATCTTTGCCATTGGGGAGTGTTGAGTTCACATTCCTCACAGCACTTCTGAGGCTCCCTGCATCTCCGCTGCCCCTGGTGGGGTCTACAGGGCTCTGGGCAGCTTCTCCTTGTTCTCTAACCCCAAGGCTCTCTGCTCTCTGCAGGTTGATTCTCAACCCTGACTGCTCGGTAGAGCTAGTGTCTAAAAACAAAAAAATGTGGGGAGGGTACGGCTCAGTGGTAGAGCACGTGCTTAGCATGCAAGAGGTCCTGGGTTCAATTCCCAGTACCTCCATTAAAATAAATAATGCTCAATACTCCCCACAAAAAGAAAAGAAGTATTTAAAAAATAATAAACAGTACAAAGGCCCCACTCCAGGCTGTGGTGCACTATTGTTTAAAGGCTCCCAAATGCATCCCATATGCAGGAGGGTGAGAGCTATCCCTATACACTTCTTGTGAGCTTGTCCACTCACACCCATTAGCCTCTTGAAACAGTAAAACTACTTGGCTCAGCCTAGAACTTTCTCCCGATTTCTAGAGTTTTATTTTACTACTGCACATCTCTCCTGGAGCCCACAGGAACTCAGCCAGAACTGAATCAGTTGTCTCTTCTCATGACTTGCCCCTCTTCCTGCCCTTCTTTTTTTTTTAACATTTTTTATTCATTTATAATCATTTTACAATGTTGTGTCAAATTCCAGTGTTCAGCACAATTTTTCAGTCATTCATGGACATATACACACTCATTGGCACAATTTTTCTCTGTGATTTATCATAACACTTTGTGTATATTTCCCTGTGCTATACAGTGTAATCTCGTTTATCTAGTCTACAATTTTGAAATCCCAGTCTATCCCTTCCCACCGTCTACCCCCCTGGTAAACACAAGTCTGTATTCTCTGTCCATGAGTCTATTTCTGTCCTGTATTTATGCTTTGCTTTTGTTTGTTTGTTTGTTTTTGTTTTTTAGATTCCACATAATAGCGATCTCATATGGTATTTTTCTTTCTCTTTCTGGCTTACTTCACTTAGAATGACATTCTCCAGGAGCAACCATGTTGCTGCAAATGACATTATGTTGTCGGTTTTTATGGCTGAGTAGTATTCCATTGTATAAATATACCACATCTTCTTTATCCAGTCACCTGTTGATAGACATTTAGGCTGTTTCCATGTTTTGGCTATTGTAAATAGTGCTGCTATGAACATTGGGGTGCAGGTGTCATCCTGAAGTAGATTTCCTTCTGGATTCAAGCCCAGGAGTGGAATTCCTGGGTCATATGGTAAGTCTATTCCTAGTCTTTTGAGGAATCTCCACACTGTTTTCCATAGTGGCTGCACCAAACTGCATTCCCACCAGCAGTGTAGGAGGGTTCCCCTTTCTCCACAGCCTCTCCAGCATTTGTCATTTGTGGATTTTTGAATGACGGCCATTCTGACTGGTGTGAGGTGATACCTCACTGTAGTTTTGATTTGCATTTCTCTGATGATTAGTGATATTGAACATTTTTTATGTGCTTTTTGATCATTTGAATGTCTTCCTTGGAGAATTGCTTGTTTAGGTCTTCTGCCCATTTTTGGATTGGGTTGTTTATTTTTCTCTTATTGAGTTGTATGAGCTGCTTATATATTTTGGAGATCAAGCCTTTGTCGGTTTCACTTGCAAAAATTTTCTCCCATTCCGTAGGTTTTCTTCTTGTTTTATTTCTGGTTTCCTTTGCTCTGAAGAAGCTTGTAAGTTTCATTAGGTCCCATTTGTTTATTCTTGCTTTTATTTCTTCTAGGAGAAAATTTTTGAAATGTATGTCAGATAATGTTTTGCCTATGTTTTCCTCTAGGAGGTTCTTGCCCTTCTTATTTCAGGGAATGGCACTATAATTTAGACACTGCCAAAGCCAGAAAGCTGGCCGGCATCTTTGACCTCTTCCTGCCCTTCCATCACACCTGTGGCCAATCCGTCCACCTGCTGAAATGTTTTCTTCTCTCTCCTCCTGGCAGGGCCTCAGCAGGACTTCACATGAACCTGCCAATTGTCCTCCCTGACACTATCTTGTCTCTTTCTAGATCACTTTGCATGTCTCCTCTACCTTGGAGGCACACAGAGTCCTTTGTGATGTACACCTGTGATCTCCCCACCTGGTTGTCTCATCTGCCTCCCACACCCTGTGCTCGCTTGTAGACTATTTGCAGTTCCTGGAAGGGACCTGGCTCTCTTTGGCCTCCCACCATTGCATGCGCAGCTCCCCAGGGAGAAATGGCCTTAACATTATAAGTTCACCTGATCAATTCTAGGGCATCTCAGAGCTCACCACAGTGGTTCTCTCCTCTGGGAGAGCCTTGGCTACAGTTTCGGCTCCCTGCCCCGAGCACCCTCTGCTGACTGTTATCCAAGCCCTCTTAACATGCCTCCTCAGCCATTATTTCACGATGAGTCCTGTGCACCTAGGAGCTCCCAGAAGCAGGGACTGTGTCTTTTTCCTCTTTATTCTCAGAGCATTGTAGAGACTCAGGTATAACGGTGGAGGGCACAGTGGTTATTCTGCAATTTCTCTAGAGTTGGGGCCTAGGGGTAACAGTCTGGTGGGAAGAAGGGCTTAGGGGATTTACCCTGAAGCCACATTTTCAATTAACATTTCATGTTGTTTTTGTCTACTATTTAAAGTTACGAGTCTTAAAACACAATGACGATTTCTAAAAATTACATTACCGATGATTGAGAAAAATGGCAGTTTTCCATATTTAAGAATATTATTTTAAGTTTGTGTGACTGGGGTGGTGGAAAATAGAAATGCAGGGGCTACTAAAGCATTCTCATCCCCTTCCCCACCCTCAGGTCCTTTGGACAGAAGAGACAGAGGGATGTGAGGAGAAGGCTTGGAGGGTGAACCGTGCAGTGCTTTTAAATTGTGACAGTTACTTGTGCTTTTTTTACTTTTTTTTTAATGGAGGTAATGGGGCTTGAACCCAGGACCTTGTACATGCTTAGCACGTGCTCTATCACTGAGCTATACCCACCCTTCCCCCCGATATTTGTGTTTTTAGTGGGCATAATGTGCTGGTAGCAGGTACGTTAGCATCAGACACAGTCACCTGCCTCTGACCATCACGTTAATACCTTTCCCTTGAGCTAGAGAGCTAGTCTGTTTCCAAAAGTTCAATAAATTATCTACATTTTCTTTTTTCTTAAACAAAAGGTATTAACTCATTTTTTTCTTTAGTATCACCTATAAATAAAATGTGATTTTATTAACCATTTACCAAAGTGTTAAGTGTAATAAATATTAAGTACAGATTTCTGAAGCATCAGGCATCACTGAAGATCCACATTCTTCTGTTCTGTCTCTCTGTTAGTCACCTTACTTTTGGAGTTCTGGAAGCGGTGCCAGGCAGAACTTGAGTACAAATGGGAGACGGTTGGGCAGGAAGAACAAGTCCGGCCAGAATAGGAGGTGAGGTGTCCCCACGTGGAGATAGATGAGATTACCCAGGAAAAGCGGGCGCTGTTTAGATGCACTTTATTCTGTTTACTTCTGGACTTGTCAGCCTTGGCTGCATGTTGGAATCACCAGGGGACCTTAAAAAATGTTGGTGCCTGGGTTCCATCACTGCAAACTCTGATTGTACTTAGTGGCCTGGGGTGCATTCTGGCATAGGGAAGTTTTTAAAGCTCCTCTGGTTATTCTAATGTGCAGCCAAGTTGAAGGAGCACTGCCTGGAATGGTGGACACAGAAGAGAAGTGAGGTCCTTCCTTCATAATAACAGTAAAAAGGGGGAAAAGAAAAAGACTGGTATAAGTGTATATGTAAAGAGGCATTGATTTGTATCCTTTCATGACACCAATAAAAAATGCAAAATATAAATTAGCTGCAATGACATAGATGTAGAAGGAAAGACAAATTGGTTTTTATAGTTGACTCCCATTTTTTTAAATGCGCCTTCATTATTGTGGCCTCCTTTTCATCATAGACTAGGTGCCCCTTTGTCTTGAACTAAGTCCCGGTCACTGCTCCCCCTTCCTACTGGGATGTGCACAAAGCAGCATGGCTCTCATCCTAAAGTCAGAGAAAGGGTAGAAGAAGCAGGGAAACATTTGTTGAGGTGCCATCAGTGTTTGAGCAGTGTTTGAGCTAGTCATTTTACATAACTGGAAATGTAAATTTATTGCTGCCACTCCTGCTGCAAAATTAAAAAAATAAAACTGTATATCTTTGTATCAACATTCCAGAGCTATGAAAAGATGATTTTTGAGTCATTTGTATTATTGCTTCTTTCCATCAGCTGAGATAATTTAGAGCTGATGGTGCTTGCAGTCAGCAGCAGCAGGACAGTAGGTTGTGAGAATGAATAACTCTTGGGAAAAAAAGGCTTTTACTAGGAGTATCTGAAAATGTCTCCAAATATAGATTTAATAAATTGAATCACAGATCTACAGAATGTTGGCACTGAAAAGATATGGAGGGAGCAGGTCAAACTCCTCTTTTTATAAATGGAAAAAAATGAGGTTCAGCTACCAATAGAAAGTGACATTTGTCTTTTACAATGTAATAAGCTTCTAATAATCCCCATTATGAATAGTTCCCATTGTTTACAACTGAAGATGGGGGTAAAAGCATATGTTGGTGAAAGACTGTACATTCAGAGATGAAAGCTGAATCTTAGACAAAATTAGATGTTCATAATGCTTTTGAGTCATGAAAAACAAAAACTTATCATATTGGCAGCATACAAAAAATACTGAAGAGAAGTTTTTTGGTCATTTAAACTGCCAAGTTTAAATTTAAATTTGCAAGCTAATAAGTTTAAATTTTCATTGGAACATGCTTGTTGAAAAATTGAAGATGAAGACTCATTTAACTTTATCATTCTTCCTTATTTAAAAAATTGCCTTATTATTTTTTTAGTTTTTTATTTGAAGTATTTTACTTTACTTGAGAAAGCATGCTCCATTGTTTAGAGAGGCCAGCATTGTGGTAGTGAGATCTTGTGAATGAAGTTGCCTAAATTCATATTTGAACACAGCAGCTTGCTTCCTGAGTGATCTTGGACAACTTAACTTCTCTGTGCCATAGTTTCCTATAAAATAAGAATAAGAGAGTTGCTTCTTCATGACAGTGGTAAGGAAGGGTCAAAGTAATGTATAGAATCTACTTGGAAGGCTTCCTGGCACAGAGGAAGGGCCATGTACTTAGTTACAGCTATTATTATACTATATCTGGTTTTATAATCCAGTTAAATCTTGATTCTTGCTGATTTCATCTCTTAAAAAATTCTAAATATAAACTCTAAAATGGAAACTCTTAAACTTCATAGTTGTAGCTAATTAACACATAAAGCTCAACCAAGAAACACACAGTGGACACCAGTTAGCTGCAGACAACTGTGATTCTTTCTGTCCTGCACAGACCCTAAGCTGTCACTACCTTCACTTCTGAAATCAAAGGCAAGCTAAGGAATAGAGCTTTAAATCTTGGCCTCGTCAGGTGCTCAGACCATGGCAGGGAAACAGTTTACTGTTCACATGTGCATTTTCAAAAAATAGTATTAAAACGAACACTGTACATATTTTGTTGTGTGTTTGACATCGTTAACAGAAAAGAAAAGAAAAAAAAAAACAGGAAAAAACCCATGCATTTACAAACAAGGAGGCTATGTCTGAAATTTTTTTTTTATATTATGTTTAGGATTTACTGACCAGTTAGGAGAAATATCATTTCATTGGTGTAATCCCTTGATTGACTAAACTTGTTTTTTTAATTAGGAAGAAGAGCGTGTTCCCTTTACCACCTGGGGAAAGTGTATACATATAACCCTTTGTGCAAGTGCTCTTTTTCTGGGTAAGAACCTGCCACAGACTTTTAAAATCTAATGTGAAATGCTGAGAAAACTGAAAGTCAAGCTGGGAACTATGTAGTCTCATAGAGGAAACTTTTTCCAGAGAACATCTGAGCCAATGCAGGGCGCCGCTCTGGAGGTTCCACAGTCTCTTCTGCTCACAGTGCTTCCCCCAATTCTTTTCACCTCATTTGTTCAAATCAGATCAGTGGTTTAGGATTCTCCAGGGTCTGATTAAGAGACCAGATGGAGGCATTAAATTTCTAAAATTTTCCAAGTGTAACAACCTAGGTAAAATGTCTAAGAATAGCCTAACAAAAGGATAGTAGGAACTATCAAAAAATAAAAGTAAAAACTACTGAAAGATATAAAAGGTGCTTTAATCACATGATTCTAGATTAAAAGATCATATCTCCAAAATATCAGAAGTTATAAAATTGATTTGGGTTTATTGTGAATAAAATCATATTAGTAATATAAAAATTAATAAGATAATGAGAGTTTTACTAGTTCAAGAATAGCCAGATTATAAAATAAGGCAGGAAGTCCAGATATGGGCTCTGATATCAATAATAATTGAATATAAGAGATGGAAGGCATTACAAATCAGGGAGATAAATAAAGTTTATTCAGTGAATGGAACACTTGTTAGCTACTTGGGGGAAAAGAAAAGATTGAAATCATACAGTGAACCATATATTGTGATAAATTCCAGAAACATTTAAAAAGTAACACAATTAGAAAAAAACTACAAATAAATATGGATGAGTATACAACCTCTAGATGGACAGTAAGTATCAGAGGAAATTATACAAAGATTTCCATGCATCAGAGCATCCTAATTTTAAACAAAACACCAGAGAATGTTATTTGCTTACAAATCCGACAAGGGGCTAATTCCTTCAATACATAGAGAGTTCAGATCACTTCAAAGGTAACATCAAAATATCTCAGAAGCGTAGAAGGCAGAGAAGATGAACACACATTCACAAAAGAAAAAATAGATGTCACACTTCAATGGTAATTCACTCAGTGCACATCAAAATGAAATAGTTTTCCACCTCTCAAGTGACACAGCTCTGTTTATGAGGATGAATTGCCAGTGATCACCAATCCCATGCCTAGGTTCCTGGATAATTTTTGTGAAGTATGGTTGATTTACAATGCTGTGTTAATTTCTGGTGTACTCCTCAAGCCTTCTTAGAAAGCAGTCTGGCAGTTGATATCAAGAGTCAAAAATATTCATATGTTTTAATCCACTAATTCAGCTTTGAAAAACTTTTAATCAGGAATTATTTCAAAATGGCAGGGAAAAGTCAGTATGGATGCAAGTCACAGACATACTTTTATATGTGTATATATATATATAAAATCTCAGCCAAAATATTCTTCCAACTCTTCACAAAGTAGAATAGTATGCAGTCATGAAAAAGTGTGTCCATGAAAATATTTTATGACATGTCAAAGTGTTATGCTTATGATAGATTGGAGAATTAAATTAATATAAAAAATGATTTGTAATATACAAACAATGCACCTTTCTGAAGGAATTATGTCTATAGGTTGAAGCATTATTCTTATTTTATTTTTTATTCATTTTCAGAGTTGGAGTCTTTTGATTGTAGGTGACAAAATCAATCTCCAATGTGTTTAAACAACAACCAAAAAATGGGGATCCATGGGATTCATTGGTTCCTGTAAATGAAAACCTCAGGTCTGAGGTCTGGCTTCAGTCAAGGAGAGATACTCTAGCCCAGATGATGTCAAGGGCTGCTTTTGTCCTGTCTTCATTCTGTGTCCAAAGATGTCTCAGCATGATGCTTCTAGGCACGCAGCATCCCAGATCATCCATCCAAACCAAGACAGGTCTCTTTTGGCAGCTTCCTCTCTTGATAGAGGAAGCTTATGATTCACATGGGCACCAGCATGTATCTCCTCACATAATAGTGGCTCTTCCTGGGTTATTTGCCAATTCTCCAATCATGTGCGAGGCCAATACAATGAGGGGTATTATTTGTCTTAAACCAGCTGAGATCTACTTCTGGTGCTTCAGAAAGAGTGGGTCAATTGAGGTTAAATCACAGGACTAAAAACAAAAGGGAGGTTATTTATCCTAAAGCAAGTTCTGGGTCCTCTTCTAAGACTGGGGACAGATCCAGGACAGCAGTTCTGTCCACTACTGAGTACTTTCAAATTTTCTTTAATGAGCAAATGTTAAATTTATGATCAGAAAAGATGATAAATAAGAAACTTGAGGAAGGAGAACGGAAAGCTTTCCTGTTTCTTAAGAAATAGTGAACCCATTAAGTGCTTGGAAGAAAAATGGAAATGTGTCAAGTTTGTAAAAGTTCTGAAATGAATTAGAATTGATTTTACAGACCATGTAGGAGACAGTGCTATACAGTTAGTGTGTCTTTGGGCTCTTTGAGTATTTCAGTACTTTCACTTAATAGTTGCTTCATTTGGGGCAAATTGCAACATCTCCACGTGGCTCTATTTCCACATCTGTAAAAGAGATATAATATTACCTTCCCCACAGGGTGATTGTGAGGATTTTGAAAAATAGATGTGTGCTGAAGCAATAGTAAGTATTTAAGCATTCTTAACTATTATGTTTACTTAATACATAATTAAAAAATTACTATGCAGACTTTTAAAAAATGCATACTATTTAAATGGCCTATATGAGCTGTACAAGAGAGGAAGGCTTAATATACCTTCTATAATACATTTTTCTCAGCCTTAACTAATTTTCACATTTAATCACACACACACCAAAAAGTTATTCCTTTCACAAGCATGAAGACTTAACTGTGAAGAAAAGGATGATGAAAGAGAGTAGAGGAGAAAATAAAATGCTTTCTCTACAAACTGATGGCTTAAAAACTAAGAAAAAACACCTTTTTAAGACTTTGGTCACCATATTCATAGCTTATACTTAGGTAGAGTTTTTCACATGCCTGCGGTTAATGTTCCAATTGTTTTCACAATTAGTAAATAATTGACTCATCACAATAGTCCTATAAATTGCTATTATTATCCCCCCATTATATGGGTGAGGAGATTGGAGCCCCTAGAGGTTAAGAAATTTGCACAAGGCCCCACAGCTAGCATCAGAGCTGGGATCCAGATGCAGGAGTGTGGCTCCAGGAGGGGCTTGTAAACACTCCCTCTGCTCTCCCATGCAGGTGCAAGCCAGCCGCCTGCTATTACTGTAAATAACATGATGTGGTTCACTTAGTCCTGAAATTCACATTCTTTGTAGCTTTCTCTCTGGGGCACCCATCAGGAGCAGCCAGGGACACTGAGTACATGCTTCTGGACTATGACCAAGAAGGTAGATGGAAGGAAAACTGTTTAAAAATGGGATCTTTAAAGTTCATTCTTCAGTGGCCAGGAAAAAAACCTGCCTAGTGAGGAACTGAAACCCTATTAGCCACGTGCAAATTATGCTTCAGACACCCCCGCTGCCCTTGGGTCCACACAGTCAAAACTACAGTGGATTAGGGACATGAATCTTGTGCAAATGCAGGGAGTAGGAATACCTGCCATTTTAAGATCTCAAGGAGTATGAAAAGCATGTGAAGCTTTCATCAGCAGAGACCTGCTGTCACTTCCACTGTTTCCCTCAGGGCATGTCCACAGCTTCACTGGTCCTATTCAGAATGAAGACGACAGCTAGCACCTGCTGACCCCTGAATCAGTGATAGGTTCTCCCTTGAAAGGAAGCATATCCCCTTCATGGGTTACAACTAGTTCATAACCTAAGTAATTCTACAGATGTAGAAGGGATACTTTCATTGGTTCTGCTATCACAGACTTCCCTCCAAAAGATCATGCCACCAGTTACCCCATTTTCACCCATTAAAATATAGTTATCAGGCTTCCTTCTTTAGTGCAGTTTTAGGTTTACAGAAAAATTCACAGAAAGTGGAGTTCCCATATATTCCCTATGCCCTGCACACAGCTGCTCCTGCTGCCAGCGTGTTACATTAGTGGATGCACTCATTCTTTTTGACATCTTTCATTCCTCCTCCCCTAAAATTTAACATGACTGATATTCACGTCTCTTATGGCATTTACGTGTGATTTATATCACTTCTCACGTTTATGTGAAGTTTACAACACATGCATGTTTTCTGTTTAAGCTGGGTTGGGGGCAAGTTTTCTGTGTAAAAATACGATCATTAGTGAGTCTCATGCTGCTGGGTTTTTGGGTTGTCAGGTCCTGTTAACCATTGTTTCAGTTATTGGGATCATTGTCTACGGACTTTCAGTGTTCATTGTATTTCCTGCAAAACTTCCCAAGAACCTGAATGGAACAGACACAATCCAAAAGTACCTGACTGTGCAGGTGGGCCACGCCAATCACTGCTTCCCTTATCAGTTTTATCATCATGGTGACCCTGAACGCCATATATGAGAAAGTGGCAATCATGATGACTGACTCTGGTAAGCTCCTCCTGCAGCTGAGATAATTTCTACACCAGTTTTAGAACCAGGTCAAAACAGAGACTATCTTTTAGGCACTTCAATTGCAGTACATTACAGTCTTTAGTTAACTTCAACTGCAAACCTATTTTCTCTAGCCTATATGAGAAGTGAATTAGCTCCATTTTTGCATTAGTAAAAGGGACAAAGGAAGCTTTAGAATGTCCAAGCTCTGTGTAAATATGTCAGTGCTTAATAATAATTTCAATTACATTAGATAATGTACCCTGTTGTTGAAAGTAAATAGTCTCTGTATTGCAAATAAGTGGAAGAGGGTCGTGGTTCCAGTGGCAGATTTGCTTGCGCGTTACGGAGAGGACAAGTAATCACACTGTTATGTGTCTTCCCCCCATGCTGTTCCTGTTAGTGTAGCTCCATTCTCATCAGCTGCGGCTTCTATAATAAATGTTTCTTCTCTCTGGCTTGTATCCCACCCAGCGGCTTAGCGGCCTAAGTTAAGTGCTTCCCACACATTGCATGTGGCTGGGTGGTCCTCCCAGTGGTCTGCTCAGTGGTCATCTTCTGAAAATACTAAGACCAATTCAAATTCTGAACTAGGAGGATGACCCGTTTTATGTTCCCCAAATGCTTCTAGCAAGTTGCCCCGTGTTTTGTTTGTCTTCTTCAATAGTCCTACCTTACTGCCTTTCAGGGAGACAAGAGAATATTATCTAGCAGGATGTTTAGAAGTAGCTTTCTTTCAAATTACACCTGACAGAGGACAGTTCTTGCCCATTGGATACTGTTGTGCTTATAAATTTTAAGGAACAGGTGACTTTTTTTTTTGCCTTGTGGGATATCACTTTCTTAGTGGGAGAAACTCTTACAACAGTGTGTACAGTTGGAATTAACATAGTGGATATGTTAAGAAATTCAAAACAGCTGGTATGAAAACAGTGTGAATTGTGTGTGTGTGTGTGTGTATATATATATATACATATATATATATATATATATATTAAATATATATATATATATATATATTAAATGTGTTAACTCATGTGTCCGTGGCTTTGATTAGGGTCTCAAAGCCGTTCACAGTTTTACAGACTTACCTTTTCTTTATTCTAGCTGGAGAGCTCCCAAGGACCAGACTGACTATGAGAACAACCCAGCCATGAAGGTTTTCTTGTTCCATTTTGTCAACTACTACTCCTCGTGTTTCTACATCACATTCTTTAAGGGCAGATTTGTGACTTATCCATGAGATCTGGTGTATTGGCTGTAAAAATACAGAAATGAAGAGGTGTGAATACAGCTTTGTGTTCTGACAGTCTAACCTGTTTCAGGTTTTCTCTTAGTTGCCCAATGGAGAGTGTCTTTACTCTCTGCTCCTTAGATTTTTTTAGGCATAAAATAATGACTTTATTTCATGTTAGAGCTATCTAAAATTTAAATGAGATTTTCTTTCTAATATTCCAGTGTGACCCAAGTGGTTGTCTCCTTGAACTGATGACACAGCTGACAATAATCATGGGAGGACAACCCATCTGTAATAACATACAAGAGGTGTTAATTCCGTGAGTACTCAGTCATGTGATCTTGGGTGGGTGAGAATGGCCCACCCACCCACATCATTTTCCTGCGTGCCCATCTCTAGAACAGTGGAGACTCTCTGCTTATTAAAGCTCTCCAGATAAGATGATCCAGCCAACAGTATAAACGTACCTGATGTTTAATAATTATGTTTAAATACCTTCCTTTTTATGTTTAACATAAATCCTCAAGTGCTATAGTCTCTGCTTATTAGCCCACCACTGGGGACTGACTGATCAGAGCCCATTGAGAGATGGCCCTTTTTGGGGCCATGAACTTAGTTTTCCCACAATTTCCTGCAAATTTCTCCTCCTTTTATATATGCATTTAAAAATCCATAACAGGAATTTGTTGAGTGCCTAGTATGTGCTAGTCACTGTATTAAATGTTGTACCTATATGTATGTGTGTGTGTGTGTGTGTACAAGTTAATCACCCAAACAATCCTTATTCTTATCTTCCTTTTGCAAATGAAGATCCTGTGGCTTAAAGAGGGTAACTGATATGCCCAAGCTCTCATTGCCAATAAGAGACCACTGTGGGACTCAGATGTAAGACACTATCTCTCTGAATCCATGTTCTTCTAAGAAGAGACTCTCTTAGGGTCCTAAGGCACAGGGTTACATAAAGTTTTAAGAGACACTTGTCTAAAATAATAACAACAGAGGTTTTGACTTACTGTTCTCTTCCTAAAAATGAGAAAAGCAGATGTTAGCAAAGGTCACACTGTCCTTTTGATTTTCACATAAGCCCAATCCCACATCAAAGTGGACAGTCCAGTGTTATCTGCAATTTCTGAACATTTCAAGGAGCTTACTCTATTCACTTTCTGTTGCTGTTGTAACAAGTATCCCCAAACGTCATGGTAGTAGGAAGAGAAAAGAAAAAGTCTCTACTAAACAACACAAATTTAAACTTGTAGTTTTCTTGAACGCAGAAGCCTGCTGAAGTCAAAGTGTTGGCACGGCTCTTTCTGAAGGCCTCAGGGGAACCTGTATCTGACTTTTCTGGATTCCAGAGACCACCTGCGTCTCTTGGCCTGTGACCACTTTTCTCATTCTCAAGGTCAGCATGGTTGTGTGCCTCTGACTCTGAACCTGTGTTCAGATCTCCTCTCCTCTCTCCCCTCTTCTGCCTCTTTCTTCCTCCTTTAATGACCCTGGTGATTACACTGGGCCCAAATCTATAATCCAGCTGGTCTCTCTTAGAGTCAACTGGTTAGCAACCTTAACCACATCTGCAACCATAGGCCCCCTTTGCCAGGGAATCTGACCTCTTCCTATGTTCTGGGGATAAGGACATAGACATATTGGGGGGGAACATTTTTCTACCTACCACACTAACCATTTTAAGATAATTTCTGGCTTTGAGTTTCTGTTTTCATGAAACTGTTGAACTCTCTTCTGTCTTGCCTTCCACACAAGCATTCTGCTCCTGGTCAACCTAACTGCAGAGCTCGCCCCTCTCTGTGGTGTCCCCCAAAACCACTTACACAAGCAGGTCTTACTGTTGTTTGGAGAATGGGGGAGAAACTCAAACAACTTGAATTTTGAAATAAAAAACCTCCATCATTTTAAAATCTTCCATGCCACTATAAAAATATTTATTTTTTTAAATTTGCTTTTTAATTTTTAAACTATTTTAAACTTTGTAACTTTTTTAAACTTTATTTTTTTCTTATCATCCTTCATTGTAGGCTCCAGAAACCTGCTCTTCTGCCCACCGCATCCAAGTTCCCTTTCATTGTTTCTCCTCCCTTCACTAACCTTCCTTCTCTCGCGCTTATTACCAAGTTTCTGTCCATTCTCTTTATAGGGCAGTTAAATTATTTTTTCTTTCTTTCTTTCTTTCTTTCTTTCTTTCTTTCTTTCTTTCTTTCTTTCTTTCTTTCTTTCTTTCTTTCTTTCTTTCTTTCTTTCTTTCTTTCTTTCTTTCTGTTTTTGCAGAGTGAACACTTTTGCGTGTCAGTGTGTCATTCCACATTTCTTCATAATGGCTTCATCTTTCAGCTTCAGTATGGATTACTGGGGTCTGTCTCAAAACAAAGACATTTCCCTTGTCCCCCAGCTCACCACGCCCCTCAAAAAAAGATTCTGATCTTCGCTGTGAAATGAATCTTCTTTTTCCCTACTGTGCAGTAGACAATCCGTACCCTGAGCTCACAGTCAGATATTTCCAGAGAAGTAAAAGTAGGTCATGTGCAAATAATACTACTTTTCTCTGTGAAAAGAAATACAGCAGATAGAGGAAATACTTAACTCAGATTACTCAAAAGCATTTCCTGAAGGAAATAAGTAAATTATTTAACAATAAATTTTGTTGAATCTGGTTATCTGTGAGCTATTTTTACCAATCAAGGAGGATATATTTCCTAAACTGGTACTGAGCAATTCATGTGAAATGAAACTTGCTCACATGAACTAGTTTAAAGTAAAGGATGGATTATAGTATCTGTGGTCTGTTTATACCTTCGCTTAAGTAAGCACATTGTTCTAGGTTCCAGTGAGCTGAACTTTGCCTCCATGTATTTCTACTATGGGCTAAAATATTTAGGGAATTTATTTTGAATTTTGTTTCCCTTTTTTGAAAACCAGGAATTCTGAATTGTAGCCAAGTTCAAGGGTGGCTTTTTTTTCCCTCACTGCCTCTTCTCTTTGTATAAGTGCAGTTTCCTTCTTAATTTTTCATATAAAATCCTAACATACCAAAGATCTATCAATTACTCTTGCTGCACCAAAACTATACCCATCCTCAAAAATACATAGGAAGGGAAAAGAAAACTTATCAAAATTAGCTACTATTTTCATGCTATTTAAATATGTCTAAAGGAACATAATGAAATGAATTTCACCATATCTCACCTGCCTCCACCCCCCAATCCCATGTGGGGTTCTTGAGTAGGATTCTGGGAGCAAATGAAGGAAAGTGATGCCGTGATCCAGGCTCCCTCTGGGGTCTCCCCAGCACTTGGATTGGCACTGGTATAAAGTAGGTCTCAGTCTGAGCCAGCTGAGTGAGTGAGTGACTCACAGGCATCGAATGCGTAAAATCAGTGAATTAACAGCATTCTTTGTAGGACTCAGAGAATAAGCTGAGTGCCCTGTGGCCTTCCCACCCTCACAAACTATTTTGATGTTGGGGTCATTTCTGGGAATGTTATTCTGTACTGGACAAAAGGCTAGTACAATTCCAGGGTTAAGCAACTTTCCTAGGGAAATTTTATGATAAAATATTAAGAAAAATAGTTAAATGCCCCAAATGACATAGCATTGTCCTTTGGTGTTTAGATAATGTATGGCTGTAATTTTCTTACTTTATATGTTTTCTACATTTTCCACTGTGTGTATGCACTACTATATAATAAGAAAAACAAATGTTTAAAAGAGAAAATCTCTCTTCTCCAGATATGATTTGGTTAGAGGATGAGTCACATACATATAATAAGAGAATCTTAATTACATGTGTCCATAATTCACTCTTTAAATTCAGGAACAGGAAACTCAGGAATGAAAGAGATTAAGAGAATCAAAGATACTTGTATTCAAGATTAGCAAGTAGGAGTGTCCTCAACAGAAAAGGTGATAATCAATAATGCAGGGATTAAATGTGATAATGAAGGTACAAAGACAACATGAAGTAGAAAATGCCACGTGGCAAGCACAGAGTAAAGGGCAATTTACTATGATTATGCCAATATGTGTGGTCAATTCCCAAGCAAATGATTGTGTAACCCCTGCTAGAGGGAGAAAGCTTCCAGCCTTGGCTGGAGAGGGGGGAGGATCCAGTGTCTGTATTTTTTAAAATGTCTACAGTTGCTTCTCATTTGCAAATTGATATCCCTGCACGAGAACCTTAAACCAACAGAAAGCCCAAAAGACCGTGGACAATGATGGGTAAACGACAGCCCAAGCTTTTCTGCCACAGATGAGTGGTTCCACTCAGGAACACTGAGCAAGAGACTCAGATTCTTAACTAAGGACAAGCAAGTTGGGACTTCTAATATTACCTAATGCCACCGACGTGGGAGGGCAGTTCAGCACAAGAAGGAAGCGACAGGTGAGTTAACATGGAAGTTTCATCATGGATCCAAACCGTGATGGATTTGGGTCACGGAGGGTAAAAGCCCTTCTTCCCTGGGGCATGGACTGGATTCCACAAGTGGCTGAGACAGGAAGTATGAGGCAGAGAAAAATTCCCCCAGGAGAATCCCGAGTCTGGGTGCCAGGGAGGGTGATGGACGAGCGCGGTCCCAGCGCCATCCGCACCGCAGGGCTCCGAGGGGCTGTGGAGTTGCGCGCCCCTGGCCGGACCACAGACCTGCCTGCAGCGCTCCAGGCTGCGGCCTGGGGAGCGGCTTCAGCAGCAGGCTGGCCCCGTCATTCTCGTAGGTGCTGCAGTGACCCCCACCCCTGTGGCCACGGTGATCCCAAGCCAAGGGTCTAAGTGACTTCAACCCTATTTACAGGTGACCACAGCCGGATAGCCAGTGCTGCTCAAAAGGAAGATCCCACATGGGGTCTTGCTGTGTCAGGGGGGTTGCTAATACCTGGCCTGCTTTGAATCGTTTCATCGTGACAGCAGTCTGGGCAGTGGAAGTTTCATCTCTCAATTTTATTTCAACTTTTTTTGTTGAAAGTATAGTTGGTTTACAATATTGTGCTAATTCTTGGTGTACAGCATAGTGGCTCATATATATATATATATATTCCTTGTCATATACTTTTCCACTAAAGGCTATTAAAAGTTATTGAGTGTAGTTCCCTGTGCTATACAGAAGGATCTTGTTGTTTGAAACAAAAATTACTAAACAAAGTAACAAAGTAAGCAGACTAAACCTAGCCATGTATATGACACAGCTGAGTTTATCTAAGGATTTAAATGTGGTTTTGATCTCCAGGATCTCTTTATCCAAGTATCATGTGTAAAGTGCCTGTGGAACACTTCTCAGAAAAATGTTTTAAAATCATAATATATAGAGAATAAAGAAGAAAGAAAATTATACTGAAAAGCAGATATCAAAATATAGAAATGGGCATTTGTGATACAGTAATATCTGAAATATTGGAAGAACGTGTTGAATAAGAGGATCCAGTGGTGAGTCTACTAACCGCAACATTCTGCCATAGCAGTGAGTGTAAATCATCTTCTGAGATCTGCAACAATTGCATTTTGAATGTAAATAAAGTTAAATAACAAATAAGCCATGAAGTGTGGATTCAGATTCAGGGGTATCTCGAGTCCATATCCCCAGCATTTCCCAGGGCTCCCTGCTCTTCCCCTAATGTCATTGAAAGAAGTGGGGAACGTTTGTGAAGCGAAGGGCATGTTCCATTGCAAAGAAATCTCGTAGCAAACCTGGGAGCATGGCCAGTGAAAGGTTAATGCTGAAATTAGAGGCCGTGGGAAACCAAGCAGAGGCAGCTCTTTACAAGTCACATCATATGCTCTGTGTGTGTCTACGTGTGTATGCATACAGACGTGTGGGCATGTATGATGTATACACCTGCCTTTCATGTGAAGCCACCTCACTGTCCAAATTTGAAATCCGTCCAAACATGCAGTGCAGTCAGCCGAAACTCAGCCAGATGCTAAGTTGTCTGTTGTTGCTCTGTCTCTTCTGCTGAACTCCACGAGTAAACCACGTGCCAGCTGTTGCTTTCAGGGACAACAGCTCTGTAGGCTACAGGTCCATGCCTTGTTTCACTGCCAACTCTGATTTCCTTTCAGGATAAATTGCCATTTGAAAAGGGGGAAGCATTCAGTTGGCCCACAAGCCTCTGA